>NW_028301553.1:16462500-16522500 GCF_042242905.1 Orbicella faveolata
GAACAGAGAACGGCAAATGTACAAATGTCACGAACCGTAGAAGTCGTGTAGGCTAGTCAACCCCATTTTACACTTAAACTTTTTACCACATTTAAAGAGATTTGTATGGAGACGCCATGCTGGCCGGAAACCAACAGAAACATCTGTCACTGAGTTTGCCACAAAAGCGTGAGAAAATCATAAACATTACAATAGTACTTTTTCTAATACTGTTCAGATAGCCAATTTCCATGAAGTACATCACCTTTTTAACAAACATTACAGCTCTCTCGGCCGCCAATTCAAGCGTAGTCTATCACAAAACCAAGAACCCATTGTGCGTGCCATATTTTTGTCGTTAAGTAGCATGTCTTTCCAGTAGTTCTTGATAACGCTAGGACAAATATCTATCGCTGCGAAACTCGATTTAAAAACGTCACAGTCCGGAGTTCAATTCTTCAGGCGGATCAATTCTTCGGTCGGTGTAGCAGATCTCAAAGAGTAAGAATCGAGATTTGAACCGCTTAAGTAGCCCGCTAAACATATATGCTTTAGCGTGCGATATAATTACAATGAATAATAATTCCCAGAGATTCTCGCTTTTAAAGATTCCCCATTTTAGAGATTCCCGCTTTTAAAGATTCCCCATTTTAAAGATTCCCGCTTTTAAAGATTCCCCGTTCCCCGTTCCCCGTTCCCCATTCCCATTCCCCGATTCCCCATTCCTCGTTTTAAAGATAGCCCTCCTGCACAGCAACTCTGACTCGGAGTCCGATGACTCTGAGAGAGATAAACGATTGCACGTGGTTTAGGTAAAATCGCGCGCAGTAAACACCAAACAGATACCGGGCAGATACCGCAAAGATAAACTTACCACTTCCAGATACTACATCGGAGTAACTTCTCTTGTCTATTTAACACAATCACGAACCGAAATACAGATAAATACAGAACAGAACAGAACAAATTTTGCACACCGATAATACAGATCTTCTGATAGCGGGAGCTAGAAGTGAAATTCGAGATTAGTGCATTTGACAGGGAGAAATGACAACACGTATTACATTTGATTGGTGCACCAATCTTCAAAAAAGCCGAAGTGCTGCCTGGGAGGTTAATAATTTTCATTTTTATTAACGAAATACAAACGATACAGAGTTATTTTCGAAAAATTCCGAACATTTTCCGACGAGTTTCCGGGGATATTTCGACATGTCTTTTTTGTTTATCTATTTATTTTCTTCGTCCGCATCCGCCGTCCGCATCCGCGTTTTACAGAGACCCTGAAAATAATAGTTTACTAAGATAGAAAAACACCAAAGAGATAATAATAAACCATAAAGAAACAAGGATGGTTAAGGATGGAGAAGATTAATACGGATTGCAAACGACGAGCTTGAAAAATCTAGGCTAAACTTTTCAAGATGCGTAAACCGTGATGAAGCACCTTTCAAAGGTGTAGCAAGGATATTTGTTTGCTGATGGTTTGTATTAATACTAATTGCAATGTACCTTTCTGCTGCAGTTTTTCACGACTTTTCATAACCTCCTGTGCTTATCCCTAACGTACACCTGCAGTAATATAGTTGTTTATTTCTAAACTCACCAAAATAATCATAGTGTGTGTCATACGTCCATTGCTGCAACGCCAAAAGAGAGAAAGCAAGTAAAGCTGGTATTGTTGGACACATTAATTGAATCTCGGCGTTATGTACGTAACCATTACATACTAACAGGAGCCATAATCGGGAACGGAGACCGTAAGTTTTGGGATCCGCGCGCACCTATGATATGGGACAATTTTTCTATTTTTAGAGCAAATTGCGCCATCCTGACGTCATATATCCGCGCGGATCCACGCACATGTCGGGGGCTCTCGCGTGGATGTTTTCACGTTGCATGACCAAATGGTGAGAGTTGCGAGATTCTCTTGCAGATTTTTCACAGCGATGGCAGGGAATAAGGTAGGGAATAAGAACCAGGGCTCTTATATGTAGTTTTATGCTCTGAGCTAATGGAAAAGGTGAGTTTTTCAGGGTCGAAAACATGACTTCGATTTCGCGCTGTGAATGAGTGCTCGCGCTAGTTGTACGCGTAAGCTTTTGCGCTTGTTCTATAAAGAAAAGTTATGTAAGAAAACTCTTTACACTGGTATCGAGTTAATTTGTGAGTTTCCCAAACAATGCTTAATCATAACCAAACCCTGTTTTGATAGTTTGTTATTGTCTCTGTTTGTTTGGCGAGTTTGCAAAAGTTTTTGAAAGGAAAGTCTGACGCGTACAAGTAGCTCATTTGCATAGTGCAGCGCTTTCAAGTCCGAGTCGGTGTTTTCAATTGTCAACAAATCTTGACAAAGATTTTTTTCACTGTCCTTTGTGCCGAGATGCTGCTACAATTTTCACCAACACCAATTGCAAAAGGCTACTAACATCATGAGTGTTTCTTTAACATAGTGAAATTTTACACTGCGAAAATAAAATAGACAAGGAGTTTTGATAACTCAACCAACAAAATCCGATCGAAATCTTTATTCGAGTACCGCGACTATTCGAGTTGATTAAAGAAAGCTGATTATTTCTGCTGTATTCACATATTTTCGGCTAAGCTTTTAATATGTTCTAAAACATTTATCAACCTTAAACATATTTATAAACTAGAGATACATGAGTTCGATGTACGTTTTCACTCGAAAGTGGAGCCAATTTGTCATGTTTTACCGGCGTCGACAAAACCAGGATCGGACCGGATCACGGATGGGATCACGGATCGGATCAAGGAAAAAAAATTCAAGATTCAAATTCAATTTTTTGTTGAGCAAATTACACTAGAGTGACTACTGTGAGCTGAACGTTTTATTTAATTCAGGTGTGATATTTCTTTATTCTTTTATAATATCAAGCCAACTGGGAGCTGGTCACAGATGAATTTTTTTTCAGGCTGTTGGGTTTTGATTGCGATGATCAATCATGTCTTCATATCTTTCTCCGCAGTTCAGATAAATGATTCAGCATGGTAATAATAGGACGAACGTATGAATAGAAACCCAAAACTAAAAACACTAAAAAATTAAACACCTGATGATTTCAAACAATTTCCGTTTTTGAGACAAGTCTATACTTTTACAAGATGTGAGGTTGGAATACGATATTTCGCACTGGAATAAAACGAAACAAAACGTTTGTATTTCAAGGAAATATAGCTGTTTTACAAAAAATTATAGGAATAACATCGATAGTGTGAACGATAACGCAACCCGAGAATAAACAACATTTTAGGAGCAACGTCACGATTTTTAGAGTCATTTTTAGGGTCGTAAAGAGTTGCCTTCAAATAGAATAAAACCTTAAAATGATCGTGTTCTAGGATAGAAAACCCTTAAGAGGCAAGAACAAATCAAAACGGAATGAGGATCGTTAAGGATGGCAAAGATTAACGAAGACTGCAAATGACGAACTTGAAAAACTAGGCTAGTTTTTTCAAGATGCACAAATCGTGACGTAGCTTCTTTAAAGCAAGTCATGTCCTTAAGCTTTCGTACGTAAGTTTTCTCATTAAATGTAACGCTAACTGTAACGCTCACATCTAACACGAAAAAGTAACCGAGAATTAGCTACTGATCTGATACTAACAACAATTTCAAAAACGAGAATGGGAGGTTCACGCAAGCTTCGAGCCAACTAGCGTTCAAATATAACTACATCTGTCTGTTCGTTACAATTTAAATTCGTCGTAAATTAGGCGCTTATGTGGCTTTTTAAATGACCTCTCGTCATTCTCTGTAATTAACATGTCATTGCGTCAAATTCGAGATTCTTATTTTCATTTAACATATTTTAGTTTTCCACTTTTATTTTTTATTTATTATTATCTTATAAACGATTTGATTTTTTTTCTTTAAAACTTTGTTTTTTTTTCTGTGATCCGATCCGTGATCCGATCCGTGATCCCATCCGTGATCCGATCCGTGATCCATTCCGTGATCCGGTCCGTGATCCGATCCGTGATCCGGTCCGGTCCGATCCAGATTTTGTCGACGCCGCATGTTTTACTGTACAAAACACGCATCGGCGGGCGCTCTTATTCATCGACAACAGTCAATTTATTGGATTTTTACACAAACAAAACTGAGCAGCATCTTCAGACAAACTTTATTGTCGCTTATTGGGCCTTGATAAAACATCAAGCGTTGCTTACAATTCAGGCGAAACTCAAACTTGCAATTATTTATTGTTTTACTGTTCGGTCGAAATAGACTCTGTGAAATCCTCGCAAGCGTGTGGAAAGAGGAGGGAAACTTTGAAGTCCTGAAACGCTGCTATATCCAAAGATATCCAACTAGTGTTTTGCTGTGTTTTGGAAAAGCTGCTAATCTTCAACATATGTGAAACTTAGAGTGGAGTAATGTGGAGCCCTTGTAAAAGAAGCTGCGGAACACAACTTGGTCAGTGATAGAAAGCGGCACATAACTAAATTTGACACTGTCTTACTTCACTCAAACTGGAGCAGCTTACGACGAAAACACTGAAGCAAAATTTCAACAGACATGAAACTATTGAGTTGTGGGCCAAAAGCATCAAACATTTCGGGAATTTCGGTCGCCATTTCCCCGCGCTACATCCGGAAAAATCCTCGCAGCATGTACGCGCGTGTGCCGCATGGGATGGCGCAATTTGTTCTAAAAATAAAAAAATTGTCCCATATCATAGGGAAAGCCCCAATACTAGAAATGGCGCGCGCTTACGGTCTCCGTCCCCGATTATGGCTCCTGATACTAATTATGCAACGCTCTCTCGTGGTATACCGCCATAGAATATCCCACAGGCCACTTGTATTTTCTCAGTATACACACGAGGAAGAGTGTGTATATGAAGATAATACAAGTGACAAGTGGGATGTTCCATGGTATACCATGAGAAAGCGTTGTATAACTATTTTATACCGTGCCATAGAAAATACAGTGACCACCACAATCAATGTGACATACGCGCGGAGCATGATGGAAAGGTTGGATGTAATACTGTCGAATATGCAACGGCTTTCCTGTATTCTGATTGGCTGTATTCTCTATGGAACGGTATAAATTATGTTATTATCATAAGATTGTATCTATGTTGCCATTAGTAGTATTCGTTGTCGACATCGGTATACATCATCGACATCGTCATCAACAATATATCCGAGACCAGCCGGCATTTCTAGTTTGCTAGTCTTCTTTAAGACTCTTTTTGGGGTTTGTCACGTGCTCGTCTCCCACACGCTCATGGGCATACAAAGAGGGAGATCACATGTCTTTCACGTGGTCGGTTCCAGTCAGGCCTCTTTCGGGTTTTCCTCCTCATTCAGTTCACGCCTTATACTCCAATAGCTGGTGGCAACTGGTGTTTTATCTGAGAGTCAATTAGACGAGTGTTTAACCAGCCCCCCGTCCCCCCCCCTCCCCCTTGCCCCCCATCCCGGGTTTAGGCATTGCGAACGCAAAAGGACGGTATGACCGAGTAGGGAATGAGGCGAAACGTGCCCATGTCTCGTCCCATTCCCTCAAGACTTACGAAAGCGTCTGGCCTCATAACCCCTGCGGAATTTCGAGAGAAAAACCGACTGCCTGCAGTCACATGCTACAACGACCTATGACTAAATTGTAATAACAAACCTGCTCTTGAAATAGTGGTCTATCCAGCTGAATATAGTTTAGATCTTCATTCTGCTATAACCAAAAATATCGAAAAAAATAGCTTTGGAAACCATTGCTTGTAAAAGACTGTACATCAGTTCCTGACAGAAGTTTGTACAGAAATACACTGTTATTCAAAACGTATTGGCTAGCGAAATCTCGTTTGCCAGAACCGTCGTTTGGCGTGTATTTGTTCCGCTGTACTTTTAACGTCAATACTAGTCAAGTGCGATTACCTTGTTCAATGTCCTTAAGACAATACAATGTACTAGCGTAGGTATTCAGGCTAGCAATTTGTAACTGGGTTAAGTTTGGTTTTTCCTGCTAGCAAAGACTCTTTTCCTGGTGTTCTTCCGTCAGCGAACACCAGGAAAAGAGCCTCTGCTAGCAGGGAAGTTTTGTGTTTATTTATTACCCATGATTTACGGGCTACGACACCCCTCCCTCCCTATCCTCGCGCACCTATCTCCGCCACTCGACCCTACCCCTATGGAATATTGTTTCAGAGGAACTTTACCAGGGAGCTCCAATGCTTTCCCTGTCATATCATGAAAATTGTATTGAGAAAATAGAAGATAACAAAGATATGTTGTTTTAAAATTTTGGGTTTTTTTTTACCTTGTAAATAGAGTTGAAATGTTCCGCACAGTCAGCAGCACTCTCCGAGGTCAGAGCGGCCGAACATAGAATTACCGATAATGCTGTAAAGAGGGCGAAAAGCAGCGCATGTTTTCCCATCATCTGATAGAATAACAATCACCGAATCAGAGATTATGCCAAAACTGATCCAGCGCAGTTTACACTTGGCTTGTAAATAAAACAACGTACTGAATTTATAGACCTTAGCCTACCTTCGCCAAAACGAACTCTGTCACATTATCCGATTTGAACTGATAGTAAACTGATGGTAATAATATCCAAACGTAATTATTAACGCAAATATTTAATTTGGAATTTGCGAACTGTACAAGGAGAGGAAGCGTTATTATCAATATACTTGACCTATTTTCAAATTGTGGCTGGCAAGAGGATTAATTCTTTGTTTGGGTTTTGATTTTATTCATTGTGGAGAATTCATTGTGGGGGATCTCTTTTTCTTTCCACTAAGGAAAGAAAACTCTTCGTTTTCGGACGCCACACTGTGAAAGTTTCAATTTTTATTACAGAACCCCGGGCAAAGAATCCTGTTCTAGACTAAATTATTTATACAATGTCCACTTTCCAGGAAAATTATACCCTATTCTAGACCAAAACTGTCTGATTTCTATACCCTATCCCAGACTAAACTGCCTGAAAACCATACCCTTCACAGCGGCACTTGATACGCACATACCTATATAGCTTATCATATCCTGGGAGTAGCGCCCCCACCCCCCCCCCCCCCTCCCTTCAGGACGAAATCCTCCATCATGTTCCAGGTACGGTTGCCGGCTACCGTAAATCCTCGAATTAGCGTCCGGGGCGCTTAGGTCAAATTTAGGAGAGGAATGGGCGCTTATTATAATTTTTCCCAAATCGTGGCCTGAAATGATAATTTCTTTTATTCAACATCTGCGCGTAAACAACAACATAAGCTGTTTATCGACACAAAAAGCTGATCTTAAAGTTTAAATCGCGGCACCGTCAGTGTTTGTAATTTTTTTTCTCATCAATCATCAAAACCGTGTGGGGGATTTGCGTTTTTCAAAATTGATCTCCTGCAATGGCCTTCGTCGTAAAACGTGTCGCTGTATTTTTGGACATCAAACTTGACAGAAATTTTCCAAAACAACCAATAGGAATATCGACAAACCCTCACACGGTTTTGATGACTGATGCCTCGTGAATGATATAATGCAGTAGCTTTGTTGATACGGTCGAGTTTGATACCTGATAAATTTGCTCAATGGAACGTCGGTCGTTTCGCGCTTTTAGGTCGCGCTTGCCTTATGATTAAAAAAAAATTGAGGCAAAACAATTTTTATCGAATAGAGCATTCTATAACCTTTGCATTGATATATAATTTGTAGTGGTTGTCTTTAAGACACCGCGGTAATATTTTTTTTCGCTAAGGACACCCGCGAAGGTTTACGGTAACCTTAACGAGTTCACAAACGAAACAAGAAATTGCAGGATGCAACTTAGAAGAAAAGAAGCATGTTTCCTACATGTTTCCTGTATTGTGAAGATGTAAAATTACTAATGACTGTATGAAAAAGGCTGGAAGAGAGTGATTAAACACGACGAAAACTATACATCCTTTGTTGTCTAATTACTCGTCCACAAAGTGTGTGGAGGGGAGGGGGCGCTTATTCGAGGTGGGGGGCGGGGGAGCGGTGTGGCGTTTATTTTAATTTTTGGCTGATAGGAGACGCGCTTATTCGAAGGGGGCGCTTCGAATAAGTGCAATTCCGGTGGACCTCCACAGGTGAAATAAATATCCGGTTTTAAGAACTTCCAAAAAAAAATCTACCCACACAGGCTGGTTAGGACGAGGTCGACGTAAGGTCACGAGAAATCAATGCGTTTTGAGGTCATGGTAATGGTAATGAAAATGGTAACTTTATTCCGGCATACACGGTAAATCCTTCAGCAACGATTATAAAATGATAAAAGATCAATTATCCCCAACTAAACTAACTAACCTAAACTACATACTAAAAGCTGCTTTACAACGATGCCGTGTTAACACTCATTCAAAACTGTGGTGACGTATGTTAAGTTTAAAATCAGGTAAAGATGTTGCTGCATGAAGGTCACTGGATAGGCTTTTCCACAAGCTGGCTCCGCTTTAAGAGAAACTCTTCTTCAAATAACCGGAACGGGGCTGCGGGGCTGCGGTAGAGCCTGAGCCAATTTATTTTCAGTATTCCTTAATCGATATGATGTTATGTCGTTTCGAAACACAAATCTAGAACTCAAATACTCAGGGGTCATCCCATGTAAAGATTTATACAACATAACAGCGAGCTAACAGCAGCTGATTCAAATCTTAGATATTTGAGTTTACGCCAACCCAGGTCAACCCAGTGCCCGGAACAATTAATTGATATTAGAGTCATAATTGGCATTCATTAAAGTACGGGCTGCACGATTTTGGGGCTTCTGGAGCTTTTCAGAGAGACCACTGCCATAGTTGCCCCAGATAACGCTACACTGGTAATGTAAATATGGTTGAGCTAGGCTATCAATACATGAATTGATATATTAAAGGGTGTAAGATGTCGTATTCGCTTGATTGCGCCCGATGCAGAAGCAATCTTTTTGCAATTTTTTTTGTATGACATTCCCAGTTCATATTTTGTCGATGTACACACCAGGAGATTTCGTAATATGACACCTTCTTCACCGGATGGTCATTTATACTGAAAGAAGGAATTTCAGGAAGTGTTGATAACTTCTGTCTCGACGCAACTAACATGAACTCAGTTTTTGTTAAGGACGGTGCCTACTAATTGCAAAGGTTTTAGCGCCAGGTTAAGACCACGCGGAAAAAGGAGATCTTTGCAAGGGCTATTGGAATCCACAAAGAAAAATGGGGGTAGCCACGCATTTTTTCGAGATAATTAGCCTTGAATCTCAACAAAAATGCTGACATCAGCATTTTCCTGAGAAAGAAGGAAAGGATATTTCTTCACAGATTTCCATAGAATTCGCCTTTACTTACAGAAAAGCAAACACATTTAAAAAGATCTTTAAATTACATGGCAAATGGTAACAAAAAAAACAAACCATTTTTGATATGTATTTAATAACAAAATCGTTGCAGAAGCGCTTTTAGCGTATCTGACAGCCTTCCTCTGGTTCAGCTAAAATACAGTCTAAATACCTTTTGCTCACAACCAGAAACTAATCATGAGTTGAATAGACTTGCCACTTCCATTTCATAACATAAAATGTAGGGGTAACCAGGCGTTTTTTAAAGTTATTGATCTTTTTTGAAAACATTTACGGTGATCGTTACATTTTTTCCTGTCACCTCCCCAGTAAGTAAGTTCATTAAACCTGATTTGGTCACAGTAGGAAAATTTTGCTTTCATTTTAGGCGTGTACGTGATAGCGTAGTTGATTGCGTCAATGTCAATCCCAGCGCGGGCGTGGAGCTAAACCATGGCTTGCGTGATGCGCAGAACGTGTGCGCACTAACAAAAGTAGGCACCATCCTTAAATTAAAGGTCAGTTTATTGACTGATAGCCATTTGTATACCCCGTATAAATCATAGTTAAGACAGTCATCAATATGTTTTAAATCTACGCCAGCGAAGGTGAGGCTGGTGTCATCTTCGGCGTACATTCTAGGTTGTGAAAAATACAGAGTCTGGTTGGTCATTAATATATAATAGAAAAGGTAAAGGTCCCAGAATTGTTCCCTGGGCATGGGGGACACCACATTTGCCTAATTTTGGAGTAGACAGAAAGGAGTACATTAGACAAGTTTGAGAGCGATTGCTTAAATATGACGCAAACCATTTGCGACAGAAACCGCGTATTCCATAAAATTGCAATGTTGCTAATAGAATATTGTGATCGACGGAGTCGAAAGCCTTTTCAAATCTAGATAAACAACGGCATGGACAAAACCGCGATCAATATTCATGGCCCACCATAGCTTCGAGTAACGCAGTAACCGCAGTGTGTAGAGAACGAAATCCGGATTGATAACGAGGGAGAATACAGTTAATTTCAGTAAGATAGTGGTATAACTGGTCATACATTAACCCACGACTGGGATTACTATAAATATTGGTCGATAGTTTGTGGGTTCATTGCGTTTTTCAATGATTATCATACGTACAAAACAAATATTTTTTTCAAACTCAAGCATATCGATGGAATAGGTTGTCTCTGATACTGAATGAGTTTCTATACTCTAATGCTTACGACCTCGATCCTGACAAAAAAATACCGCACTCTAGTTTTGTTGTGAAATTCGCTCCTCTCAATTAGTGGTGAAAAAGAGATGAGAGACAAGGCCAAAAGATATCGGTTCCTTTACGGGCTTTGCTTATAAAACTTCCAATGATCAGCCTCGTTAACTTGTCGGAGGTTCCCAGCCCCGGGTGTCATTCACAGTATGTTCCACTTATGGAACTTGAGATGCGACCAGAAGTGTTAGGAAATAACACAATATCATCACGCGGGTGTCCCCTGTCCATTACCCCCACCCTCGCTGCCACTCCCCCCTTTCCCATTTCCGTCCCCAACCCCAACAAAATTAAACAAGATGATATAAGTTCAATGTTTTTGTGAAATCCGTTTATCATAGAATTGTATTGACCTAATATACCGATAGTTACAAAGATTACAAAAGTAATTTATTCAGATCAATGACCCAAAGCATCATTGAACTAATCACCAGAACTCTCTACACCCGAAAAATATTCTCTCCTATTTATAAAATTTTTCTAACAAATTAATAATTCTAAAAGGATAATAACTTATTAAAATAAAAGAAAAATGCAAACACCTAAACCTAACCACACCTCTCAGATGACTAGAAAATTCAAATGTAAAAACTACCAAATAACAAGTTCACAATCGCATTCACCAATCGCATTCGCGTTCATTGCACTTCACGAGAAAAAAAGGAAAGTTTAAGCTCTCTTGTCGCGTCCGCCGAGGGGTATTTTTTCGCCGAGGGTCATTTTCTCAAAGTCATGTTCGCCGAGGGTCATTTTGTCAAAGTGATATTCGCCGAGGGGGTAGCTAGGCCCTTCCATACGTTTCAGGATACCAACAAAGTCTGAGAGTTCTTTGATGCTGTCCACCTGTTCACCAAGGAAATTGGACTCAAGGAAGTCTTGTAACTGTTAATGAACAAATAGACAAAGAAATGAATCAGTGACTTCCTTAGAATAAGCAAGAGAGAGTTAGGGAATGAAAGAAAGAAAGGAAAGAGGGGAGGTAGGAGTGAGGAAAGCACAAAGGAGGGACGGAGGGAAGCAAAGAAGTAGGAAAAGAAGGAAGGATGGAAAGAAGGAGGGGGACGAAGGAAGGAAGGAAGGAAGGAAGGAAGGAAGGAAGGAAGGAAGGAAGGAAGGAAGGAAGGAAGGAAGGAAGGAAGGAAGGAAGGAAGGAAGGAAGGAAGGGAGGGAGGGAGGGAGGGAGGGAGGAAGGAAGGAAGGAAGGAAAAAAAAAGGTGACGGAAAGGGTGAGAAGGATGGATGGAAAATAGAAAGAAGTAGACCATGATTGCTCTATACCTGAGGGTCGTTAGCTGTCACCGCTGTACTGTGCAAGTCCAATAGTGACTGATAAACGTGTTTTTCCAGTGCCAGAGCATCTTCCATGGCATCCAAACCCCTACCCCAGTGATCTTCGCAAGGTTTCTGTTCAAGACAAGAACAAAACACACGAACAAGAGTACAGTTAGCCTTTGCGCACTTCACGTAAAGGAACGCTTCATTCGGTAGTTGCAATAACCTAAGATAATCTGTTGTTGAAGTTAAAAGAATAACCAACATAAAATGATATTTTGTAGTATCAACTAAGATAGACAAAATCTATCCGTCAAATAGCCCATATTCGGAATATAGCTTAAGTCAATACGTGGTGGAACGAGAGCCCGTCTTGAGTTAAACGTTGTCAACTGCATCTCAAGCTAGTTTCGTCACCAGGCTGTACTTACCTTAATGTGATGGAGCTTAACCCGGCCCCCGCGCTTGTTTTGATACTCCATCAGCTGCAAAAGAAAAACAGAAACAAACGAAACTGTATTATTGCAAAACGAAATTAAGAGTAAAATTTGTATAGACCCATTTGACCACAACAGCGAACCACATAAACGTAAAAGCTGGTAAGGTTTATGAAGTACAGAAAAAACACGAAATCAGAACCGGTTAAGAATTTACCAAGTGCGCATGCTTGAGCTCTTCCTCTGAGGACTCCTTGAAGAATCTGTGGAACCCAGGGAGGTTAATATCATCACGGTCGAAATGCACGGCCTGGATACCAGTGAAGAACAATATAAAATACAATTTAGACATAATTAATAAAATCTTTGAATTCACTGTTGAGAAAACCTGCAAGTCAGTGAAGTGAAAAAATACCTGAAACAGATGAGACGCTTTATAAAAGCTTACCATAGACATGTAGGTGTAATGAGCAAACAACTCCCGGTTGATCTGTTTGTTTATCTCTTTTTCTGTTTCTGTTGTGAATGGTGAAACACGTGGTCTCGGAGGATGTAGAGTGTCTTCGCCTGAAAAAAGAGTTGCCATTATAAGGTGTTATAAAGAATGAAGTGCAAGTTCATATGCTCTGAACATTAAACACATTGTCATGTTCTTGTTTGAAATTTAAGTGCTCAGTTCTGTTTTGCGACTACGAAAGAGACAGAAGGAAAGTAATCGAGATAATTTCGTTTCACCTAAGATAGCAAACCATTCCCGGTAAACGGGCGATGAGGCGATGACGAAATATTGCAATCCCAGCCAAGACTTCACGCAGCAAATTGCACTGCATTGTGTGGTGTTTCTGTTGAAGAGTAATTTCTCTCTTTACAATCAGGATTCCTATTTCTGTTACTCCCACCGCCGTGAAAAATATGAAAGCCTGATCTCAGATTATTCTTTGATGTACCTGCAAATTCTCTGAACGAATATTTAAAAAAACGAGTAAACAGAACTTATGTTTTAATCTTGAAGTTGAAGCGGTCACTGACCTTTATAATCCTTGAAATTGGGATGAGCCCAATGGCCTTCGTGTGCCTAAGAAAAATCAAATGAACTCGTTCTTACTAAATACAACCTTTGCACAGGAAACTAAGGGAAATTCTGATGACAAAAATCGAAGTAAAGCAAACTGAATTTATTTCACTTACTGCTATGTGGGTGGTGAGGTCGCAATTCGTCTTAGTCCCACATGCCACATCGACAGCGAGGAGGAAACTGAAAATCAACGGAATCTGCAAAGAAATGTTGCGATTTAAATACGAGAGCGTACACTGATATGAGCCAGATAAAAAACATATTATAGGATTTCGATGAATATCGGGTTTATTTTTGTTCAAAAGGACTTTATTGGAAAACCCTCAACTTGTCTTGAGGTCCTGGCGGTTCACATACTCTGTTACAAAGATGATTGAAGAAACCGTTGTCAGTGAACGCAACTGTGCTCACTGTGGGGGCACAAAGTGCAGAGCAAGCTAGCACTTATTTCGATAGGTACATTGCAAGTATGTTTTCTGTTGTTGTTCTAAAATGACCGAGCTTGAAAACCACTCAGGGTTGTCGCTCTCTTAGCTTCTCTTGAGCTGACACCCAACGTAACAGTATTAATTGTGATTTAGGAGAAAAAGGATGGTATTCATAGATTTTGACTAATAACTAGCACACATGTATAATTTGGCAAGATTTCCTCGGGTGGCCACTTCAGTTTTCTCTATCTGAATGGATAACGGCTTAAAAAAGCAAGGACGCCCGCGAGGACCATCTAAATAGGCGCGCAAGACAACAGATTTCTTTAGGAAAAGGATTGCATTTGATGCCTGACATGCCAAAGCGCCGGGTCGCACTACTGTGAAAATCCTAATTTGGACGGAGCAAAAATTTCAAAAATTTGAAACCGCAAACGGAAGAACCAAAATTGTAATAAATTTGTTTGGGTCGCACATGTGAAGTTCATTTGTGATAAAGTAATCTGATAATTCGATCAGATTTCATATTTCCCGCGAACCGTCCATAAACATGGACCAAAATCAGATCATCGGCGTTGCTTCACTATTACAGTTTTTCTTCTTCAGATTATTAGCATCCAGCAGCAGCAAGCGTTCGCTTTTTTTATACTGTATCAGAGATGGGTGTTTGAATACAGAACACTCTTGAATGTTGCCTATTTAAGGAGAAGAAGAAGACGCTTGCGTAGAATGCGTGTTGCACCCTACGCATGGACTCTTCCGCGACCCGCAGATTCATGGTTCGACATCCACTACAACGACCCCTTAATTCGACAGGAATACTTTCGGCAACAGTTACGACTAAACAAGGCCACTTTTGTACTGATTCGTAATATCCTGGGTCCGAGATTACAAAGGCAAAATTCGAAATTCAGGGATTGTTTACCGCCCGAGAAAGTTCTTGCTTTAGGACTGTATCGCTTGGCTCACGGAAATTTGACCACTATTTGACCACTGCACCAGTGTTTAATGTGGGAAAATCGACTGTAATCGAGGCAGTGCAAGATGTAGTAAATGGCCTCTACGAAGTACGCAACGAACACATCAAATTTCCTGAGACAATTGCTGAAGTAAATGCATCTATGCAGACATTTACAAATCTCACAAATCTGCCCAATGTTGTGGGTGCTATAGATGGGTCACATGTGCGAATAAAGGCGCCAGTGGACAGTGCTGTAGATTACTTTAGTAGATATCAACAGCATGATCTCATTATCCAAGCTGTTGTTGATGGCCAAAAGATATTTCTTGATTTTGCTTGTGGATTTCCCGGAAGCATGCACGACGCTCGCGTTTTACGGCGCAATACGTTGTTTAGGAGAGCGGAACACGGGGATATTCTTACAGCACCAGCAACGCTTATCAATGGCCGTGAAATACGTCCTTTTCTACTAGGGGATAGTGCCTACCCTCTCTGCCCTTGGTTAATGAAGCCTTACCCTGAAGGCACAAGGGATCCTGACGAAATCAACTTTAACAGGCAGCTTTCTTCTGCCAGAGTTAAAGCAGAATGCGCCTTTGGTGTTCTTAAACGTCGGTGGAGACTCTTCAAAAGCGCTTCGACAGTAACATCGACTTTGCAGTAAATAATGCAATTGCCTGCGCTGTGCTACACAACATTTGTATCAGAAATCGTGATGAATGGGAAGAGGGCGATGGAGATGATGATCCACATCCCGACAATCCTGCGCCCAATGTTATACGTGACGCGGATGACATGAGAGAATTTCTCAAAGACTACATTGCCTAAAATGACGACTCTATGCTTATCCTGGCTGTCGGACATTGACATTTATTTCAAGACTTAAAACTCACAATAGCTTTCTAGACATGCAATATATGTATTGAGTTCAAATTGATCATGTTCATCGCACATTTAAGTAAAGATATACAACTTCTTGTTATTGAAATCCCAGACGTGGGGTTTTAACTGTAACAATATTTTCAAAGGTGTAACACGTAAAAACGCTCTTACAACATCAGCATACAATGGTCTCTTCCATTTATATTGTTATTGCTTTTGTAGAAAATTAGTTAGAGCTCCCGGCGACAAGAGCATTCATAGTGGCTAGTTGCTGCTCATGATTCCTATTAAAATTATCAAAAAAGGTGCTCATTTCACCTCGTTGTGCTTCCAGCCCCGAGAGAGCATTTTTAAAGAACTTCCGTTCCTCGTCCTGCTCGTCGTCTTTCCTTGCCCTTTTCTTCGTTTTCTTCATTGCAGTTCTCTGTTTGGTGTTGTCTGTGCAGACAAGATCGTCAGCGGAGGCCGCTTCCTCTCCAGCCTGATTACTGCTCCCTGCTTCGCCAACACGATTCAAAGTTACGGTGTCTCGACAGCCAAGAACTTCATCGATTTCGTTGTAGTGCACCGACTGCTTGAGATTGCCCCCCGTTTGTTTTGAATTCCAATCTTTGGCGCCTTTGTACCGTTCGATCCAGTACATCATTTTCTTCTGGACTTTATCGCTGGTCCTCTTCGTGCCAAATTTCGAGTTCAGTGCTCTCGTGATTTCATCCCAGACCTTTCGCGCTTCTCTGCTCTCCAGGCGATCGAAATTATCAGCCCAAAGACGAATTAGCATTTTCTGGTCATCGTGGGGCCATTTATCGTACACAGTTTTCTTTGCTGGTTCGGACTCAGGAGAAGATGCTGAAGATGTGCCTGCAACAGCAACGGAACTCGTCGGGGAGCTCGTTGTATCGAACGATGCGCTCCCTGGCCTGGTTTGACTGCCTTAACCCACGTTTAACTGCGAATGCAGTTCATTCAAAAAGGGGCCAAACTGCTGCTGATCGACGAAGTAACTGGGATAAACGGGTGTTGAACCGAGAAAAAAGCCACGTCCATCCATGATCGCAAAGTGTTCTAGCGAGGTTCCCGCGCTTTGTGATTGCGTTTTATTATATTCGTTTTCGAGCGAAGTTCCCGCGCTTTGTGATTGCGTGCACATCATGACCTTTAATGTCATTTCCCTGACAAGTTCTGTTATCACTGGAGACGGCTTCCTTTGTTAAGACAAAATTTTGGAAAATCGGTCAGCCCCACGCAAGCACGACGGCTCGTTTGAAGTTTTGGTCGTTTTTCCAATTTTCGGATTTTTTGTAAGTGGAGGTCGCACTTGAAAATCTCGCGTGTTGACAGATTTTCACCGCAAAGTAAACGAATTCTTCCGAAATTTGTTTTAGTGCGACCCGGCCCAAAGGCAGTGAAATACGAGATACACAAACCCTCAACTTGTCGCGCAACATGGGTAAATTTGTTGCGTGACAAGTTGTGGCTGCGTGACAAGTTGTGAGTTTGATGAAAAACGAGCAACAAAGCCCAAGTAGACCCGCGCTCTACTTTTCGCAACTACTTTCTTCAACCCCGACAAGTTGATCTCGCAAGGTGAAAAACGCGAAGCATCGATCCAAAATTTGCAACGAAACAATGTTGCGCGACAACCGAGGGTTTGTTAATCTCGTATTTCGCGTTCCCTATCGAACCCTCGATGACTCGAACCGTTCGGTAGCTCGATGGCTTTTTTTTGTTCCCTTCAGGTCATTTTCTTTACAAATCTACCTTCGATAACTCGAATCTCATTTCTCAAAGTGTAATGAGTCAAAGCTCTCCTGAATCGTTGATAGAAATAGATTGACTGTAACGCAGGTAACACAAACAGACTACACGTATTTGGGTTCGGCAATCGAACATTATTGACTTGGCCGGGTTCAGTCTTTCAAAACCAGTTTTAACAAGTTTCCGAGCTTATCGTGAAACACGAAAGCGCGCAAGTACCCAGGCAATGACACCCTGCGAGTAGAGGTCCCTTCGATCTTCCTAGAAAAGTCGAGAAGAGGACGGTGACGAAACAATTTCGTGGTATTATCTTCTACATTTTATCGACTTTTAAATTTCTAACAGCAATAAAGGTCAACGTCAATGACATTATTAAACTGTAATGTTGCCGTTGTGGAGTGGTGGCGTTAAAGAGTGAATGTTAGCTCAGTGGTAGAGCACCGGACTAGCGTGCGTGAGGTCGCGGGTTCAAACCCTAGCCTGCGTTGCAGCCGGACGTGTCATAAAATCCCCGATATAGGACTATACCGGCGGTTTTGACTGTCTGCGACGCAGGCTATCAAACTCCGAACGCACCAACACTAAGGGTCTTAAAATAATTGAGGAGAAAGTGCTGCCTGTGTAATCACATCTGCAAATGGTTAGACTTTCCAGTCTTCTCGGATAAGGACGATAAACCGTTGGCCCCGTCACACAACTCTTCATAATTAATTCTGTGGCACGTAAAAGAACCCACACACTCATCGAAAAGAGTAGGGGACGTAGTTCCCGGTGTGGTGGTCTATCTCTCATCTGATGGTTAAATGCTCGGAGATATTAGCTGCATGAGCTACTCTGAAATCCGAGGGTAAATAAAGTAATGTAATGTAATCGACCTTACGCGGGACAAAAAAGTGGCTTTTGTAAAGAGATTCGACTCACTAAAGCTTATAGTGTCTCGCACTTGTATAAAATTTACCTTTCTCAAGGAGGCCAAATATTGTTTATAATCAACCTCTCACCGGGGCCGTGCCTAAACAATTTTAAGCCGATTGGAAGCGGAATGAAAACATGATGTGCCGGGTCTTCATCGGTGACTCACATAATTTTCAACATGGACGAAACATGGGACTTCTATGCGATATAGACGTTTACTACAACCTATCCTTTCGTCTCCTACTACCTCGCGAGTTTCAGAATCGGTCAGAAAACAAAATCGTGCTTGGTTTGGATACCAGTGTTATCTTTCTGTTTGAATAGGGCGGAAGAGGGTTTAGGGCTACGTTCTTGGCATAATTCCTGACTCGTGATTTCCGGGACTGCAATCATGACTGTGCAACATTTAACACGGAAAAAATCTGTCTGTACTTCAAATCTGTTTGAAACTTTTTCGTCCTCGCACATCAATCGTACACTGACCGACGGTGTTTTTGTCAGATAATATATTTCTGCTGGGATTTCTCGTCAGTAAATCTACTTTAGTATCCGTTTAGGGTGATTGACGCTGGCATAGAAATCGAATGCTATGAAATTAGGATTCTAATATGACGAGAACAGTTTGTCCTTAATATGCGATATAATTGCACGGCACAACTGAACCGTGCAAACAAGAGTGATATCTAGCCAAACAATAATTGCATTATTTTTGGCCACCCATTCACTAACGCAAAATTTGCATACAGCAAATTCCGCAACCAGGGTGTCCGCAACGTATCTACTGTAAACTGATAGTTACGTAATAAATATTGGGAAAAAGCAACATCGAATTCACGCCTTATTTCCTAGAAGGAGCTTTAATTACTAAAGATGTACAAAAGATGTACGAAAGATCCGCGAAAAGAATCGAGCAGCTAGGGTTACCGGTCAAAGGGAACACTGGAAAGTATGGATTTGAATATGTATGGCTGGATGTTCAGCGCGCTTAGATTTTTGCTTGAATTGAAACTGAAGGAACGGTGCCTTCTAGGACTGAAAAGACCTTCTAATGCCGTGTGCTGCCCAGATAAGCAGAAATGGATGTAGACTTGCTGGGTAAAGCAAACAAATTGTCACATCTGTGCAGGTTACATGCAAATAGCTTTGCTACATAATTGAGCGCCAAGCGAAGTTGCCGTGAAATAACTATTATGTCATGCTATAAAGCAGATATCTCTGCACAAACAAGCTAGATATCAACCGAATATTTCCACTCACCATATTTGAATTTGCTTGACCTAGAGATCACTGCGAAGGCCAAGGTAATTTTTTTTCTTCAGGTCTACAGTGCTTCTCGACCGAGGGTTTGAAAAACTCTATGAATACCTTGTCACATGACAAGCCGAGGCGTCATATGACAACTCGATTGGTCTTCCCAGGGGGCAAAGGATTACAATGCGCCTTCATTCATGCACAGTGTCTGGATTGAAATGGACTGGACTGCTGCATTGGACTGCATGTAGTAGATTGAAGACTACCTTGCGCCCGATTACATCTCAAACGCAAAAACGTTTAACGGGGTTATATGCTTCTGGTTTTACACAGTTGAACATAGCTAATTCGAATTTAGTCTGTTCTAGACTCTCGGTCAGTGTGGACGATCGGAAAAGCGGGCAGGCGCAGGGCGGGGTCTCCCGCCCTCTCCTTTACTCTCCCGCCCGGATCCCGCTCATTGCTGATCCCACTCGTCGCGCGCCCGCTTTTTCGATCGTCCCCATTGACCGAGAGCCTGGAACTGGCTAATTCAGTATTAGGCTATTTCGATTCAAACCCGTTGATTTGCTGCTGTAATTTTCAGACTTATACTATCGTGTATTTGGAACTCGCTTATTTCCAACTGCCAACTATTTCGAACTGATTTCTGTTTCCCTTGGTCTAAAATCAACCCCGTTTATTTTAAAATCCATCATTAAAGATGAAAAATAAACATGCAGCAAGAGACGACGATCTTTATGCATGACGTCAGGTCCGTTAGAACGTAGCTGTAGAATGCTCAAGAATCAAGTCTAATAATTTCGCAATTCCGGTGGACCTCCAGAGGTGAAAATTTGCAAACAAAAATTCTACCCACACAGGCTGGTTAGGACGAGATCAACATGCTTAAGGTCACGAGAAATCAAACGCGTTTTAAGGTCATTTATTAACATGCGTACCGGCAAAAGAAATATTTGTTTTAAACTCAAACATATCGATGGATTAGGTTGTCTCTGATGATGAATGAGTTTCAATACACGAATGCTTACGATCTCGATCCTGAGAAAAAAATACCACACTCTAGTTTTGTTGTGAAATTCGCTCCTCTCGATTAGTGGTGAAAAAGAGATTGGAGACACGGCCAAAGGAGATATCGGTTCCTTCACGGGCTTTGCCTATAAAACTTCCAATGATCAGCCGCGTTGACTTGTCGGAGGTTCCCAGCCCCGGGTGTCATTCACAGTATGTTCTACGTATGGAACTTGCGCTAAGACCAGCTGTATTGGGCAATCACACCATATCTACCCCCTGGTGTCCCCTGTCCATCACCTCCCTCCCCTTCCTTGCAATTCCCCTTTTGACCCTTTTCCATTTCCGTCTCCGCCCCAACAAAACAAGACGATATGAGTTCAATGTTTTTGTGAAATCCGTTTATTATAGAATTGTGTTGACCTAATGCAACGATACTTGCAGATTCTAAAAATTTTTCATTCAGATCAATGGCCCAAAGCATCATTGAACTTATCACTAGAACTCTCAACACCCGAAATATATTCTCCCCAATTTTATCAAAGGAAGAACCAAATAAACAGACAAACAAACAAACAAACAAACAAAACAGACGAGTCCATATAGTCGAGTCCAAGCCTTTTGATGACGAAGGTATCAAGTAAATACAAAGCAGTTATCTACTTATAAAAATAACTGGGATATTGAACGCTAAAAATTTTTCTAGCAAATTAACAACTTTAAAAGGATAGTCTTATTACTCTAAAATTAAAAAAAAAAAATTGCGAACACCCAAACCTAACCAAACCTCTCACTATGTGAGATGACTAAAAAATTCAAATGTTAAAACTAGCAAATAACAAGTTCACAATCGCATTCCCCGATCGCGTTCATTGCAATTCACGAGAAAACAAGGAAAGCTTAAGCTTTCTTGTCGCCTCCGCCGAGGGTCATTTTGTCAAAGTGATATTCGCCAAGGGAGTAGCTGGGACCTTCCGACATACGCTTCAGGGTACTGACAAAATTTGAGAGTTCTTTGATGCTGTCCACCTGTTCGCCAAGGTAATTGGAATCAAGGAAGTCTTGTAACTGTTAACGAATAAACAAGCAAACAAATGAATACATGACCTCCTTAGAAAAAGCAAGAGTGTTAGGGAATGAAAAAAGGAAGGAAAGAGGAGAGGTAGGAATGAGAAAGGCACGAAGGAGGGACGGAGGGAAGCAAAGAAATAGAGAAGGAAGGAAGGATTGAATTAAGAATGGTGAGGAAGGATGAAAGGATGGAGGGAAGGATGGCAGGCGGGCAGGCAGGCAGGCAGGCGGGCGGGCGGGCGGGCAGGCGGGCGGGCAGGCAGGCAGGCAGGCAGGAAGGAAGGAAGGAAGGAAGGAAAAAAGGAAGGAAGGAAGGCAGGCAGGAACAAAGGGAGGTAGGAAGGCCGGCAGGCAGGCAGGCAGGAAGGAAAAAAACAGGTGACGAAAAGGGTGAGAAGGATGGATGGAAAATTAATACAAGTACACCATGATTGCTCTATACCTGAGGGTCGTTAGCTAACTCCGCTGTTCTATGCAAGTCCAACAGTGACTGATAAACGTGTTTTTCCAGCTCCAGAGCATCTTCCATGGCATCCAAACCCCTACCCCACTGATCTTCGCAAGGTTTCTGTTCAAGACAAGCACAAAACACACGAACAAGAGCACAGTTAGCCTTTGTGTACTTAACGTAACGGAACGCTTCATTCTGTAGTTGCAATAACCTAAAATACTCTGATGTTGGATTAAAAAAAACCCACCATAAAATGATATTTTGTTGTATCAACTAAGATTGATAAAATCTACCCGTCAAAAAGCCCATATTCGAATAAAGTTTAAAGTCAGGTCGCGGTGAAACGAGAGCCCACCTCGAGTTTAACGTTGTCAACTGCAGCTCAAGCTAGTTTCATCACCTGGCTGTACTTACCATAATGCCATGAAGCTTAACACGGCCGCCGCGCTTGTTTTGATACTCCATCAGCTACAAAACAAAAACATAAACAAAGGAAGCTGTATTATTGCAAAACAATACCAAGACTAATATAGACCCATTTGACGACAACAGCAAACATAACTGCAAACTTAACTGAACGAAAACCGGAAATACACAAAATCAGTACCGGTTAAGAACTTACCAAGTGCGCATGTTTCAGCTCTTCCTCTGAGGACTCCTTGAAGAATTTGTGGAACCCAGGGAGGTTAATATCATCACGGTCGAAATGCATGGCCTGGATACCAAGTGAAAAACAATATGACTGTTGAGAATACCTGCAAGTCAGAGAAGCAAAAATACCTGAAACACATGAGATGCTTTTTAAAAGCTTACCATAGACATGTAGGTGTAATGAGCAAACAGCTCCCGGTTGATCTGTTTGTTTATCTCTTTTTCTGTTTCTGTTGCGAAGGGTGAAACACGTGGCCTCGGAGGATGCTCAGCGTCTTCGCCTGAAAAAAGAGTTGCCATTATAAGTTGTCATAAAGAATGAAGTGCAAGGTCATATGCTCTGAACGCCGATACGAACGAACGGCGATATTAAACACATTTTCATGTTCTTTTGAAATAAAATTGTTCAGTTCTGTTTTGCGTGGAATAGAAGCCTGCGAGTACCCTGTGACACACAGATTCCCTTCTCTTTCTGCTCTGTAATAGACAACGGAATCTCTGTCTCGCAGGGTAGACTGCAGAAAAGCTTGAAAAACGTAATTGGTTGATTCCACCTACGATAGCAAAAGATTTCCGGTAAACGGTTGCTTTTCCAGCCAAGACTTCATGTAACACATTGCATTGCATTGAGTAGTGTCTCTCTTAAATACGAATTTTTTGTCTTAAATTACCGAGTAACCTACAATCAAACTTTCTTTTTTCGCATTTCTCCCATCGCCGTGAAAAATTAGAACGCCTGATCTCAGGTTATCACTGATGTACCTGGAAACTATCCGAGCGAATATTTAAAGCAACGTATGGGAATTAGTGAAGAGAACTTATGTTTAAATCTTGAAGTTGAAACGGTTACTGACCTTTATAATCCTTGTAATTGGGATAAACCCAATGGTCTTCGTGTGCCTGAAAAAAACCAAATGAACTCGTTCTTACTATATACAACGTTTGCACTGGAAACTAAGGGAAATTCAGATGACGAAAAAACGACAAAGCAAGCTGAATTTATTTCACTTACTGCTATGTGGGCGGTGAGGTTGCACTTTGCCTTATTCCCACTCGCCACATCGACAGCGAAGAGGAAACTGATCAGGTAAACCAACGAAATCTGCAAAGAAATGTTGCGATTTAAATACGAGAGCGTACACTGATATGAGCCAGATAAAAACATATTACAAGATTTCGATGAATACCGGGTTTATTTTTGTTCAAAAGGATTGTTTGGTGAGCTTACTTTCTTGCGGTCCTGTTAACATACTCTGTTACAAAGATGATTGGCTTCATATTCTGAAGGAACCATTGTCAATGAACGTAACTGAGCACACTGTGGGGGCCCAAAGTGCATGCAGAGCAAGCTAGCACCATAAGTCCATTGGTTTTCTGTTGTTGTTCTTAAGGTGGCTTACTACAGTTTTGATGGATTAAAACAGCCCAACTTCTAACCCTTTCGAAAAATGTTCCAAGATGTATTTCCTTTCTCTATTTACTGTTTACTTAAGTCTTTTACCATTCTATGTGAAACTTGGACAATTAAACATCAACGGATGGCCAAAATGAACGACCGAGTACCTAAGGAGAGACTGGGCACTAGTAGGTTAAATCACGTTTTTTCTCAAAATCTACCCGTTTGACCCCACCTCAAAATTTCAGGAATAAGAAATTGGCTCTGATTTAACATTCATGTAAAGCAAGATGAAAATCTATTAGACAGATTTTGAGCTATTTTCGATTTCACATTTTCTTAGTTTGCGAAAAAACTGTCTTACAGATTTTTATTTTACTCTGCATGAATGTTAAATAATAATAAAAGAAACACTCAATTTTCCGACGAACATCCCTGCCTTTTCACATAGGAGTTCATCCCCGGGTTTCCACATGTCTAACGGGAAGTGACCCAGTGAAGGAGTGAAGGAGTGAAGGAGTGAAGGAGTGAAGGAGTGAAGGAGTGAAGGAGTGAAGGAGTGAAGGAGTGAAGGAGTGAAGGAGTGAAGGAGTGAAGGAGTGAAGGAGTGAAGGAGTGAAGGAGTGAAGGAGTGAAGGAGTGAAGGAGTGAAGGAGTGAAGGAGTGAAGGAGTTAAGGAGTGATGGAGTGAAATCATTCCTTCACTGCAACCTGGAAAATAATAAATAAATATTTTTCAAGCGAAAAGGATGGTATTCATAGATTTTGAGATATAGAAGATCGTGGCTCGCGCAGCTAACAGTTGGAAAACCACAAATGAATTAGGCAAGATTTTCTCGCGTGGCCATTTCAGTTTTCGCTATCGGAATGGATAACTGAAGCATGAGTATCAATTATGATTTAAGGTCATTCCCCACTATTGCATTGCGCATCCCTACTGCGCATACTTTCACGCGTGATTAGCGCGCGCGCATTAAAAAATGGCGGCTTTTTCTTTGCGGCTGGACCTCGCCAGAGGTAAATCATCATTTTCTCGAAAACGAGTACGGTGACCTATCATTTATTCTGTTGTGTTGAATTGAGTAATAAATTTCTCTATGTAAAATAAATATGGGTCAATTCTCAGTGTTGAGCAAGAAACAATCGTCGGAAACCTGATTTTAGCAAGCAATCGTGACTATAATCATGGTGCTATTATGAGGATTTATATGGGTATAAACAAGGTGCTGTTGCTCCTAAACGAACATGAGGACCCCTCATTTTTATTTCCAAATTTAAGTTCCTACAATATAAACAGTCAATAGGCAAAGTTTGACAAAAATCTCAGTGCAGGTTCTATTTCAGTGGAATGACCTTAAAAGGGCAAAGCCGCCCGCGAGGCGCGAGGATGATGTAAATAGGCTGGCGATGACATCATGGTGACTCACAGGCCACGACAACAGATTTCCGCTTTGGGAAAAGGAGCCTGGTAACTCGAACCCTCGGTAACTCGGAACTCACGTATCGAACCCTCGATGACTCGAGCCTCTCGCTAGCTCGAAGTATTTTGTTTTTGTCGCTTCAGGTCAATTCTTTACAAATCTACCCTCGATAACTCGAATACCATTTCTCAACGTGTAATGAGTCACAGCTCTCCAAAATCGTCGACAGAAATAGATTGACTGTAACGCATGTATAACATCAGGCTGTGATATAAAAATAGCCGGACTATTTGGGTTCGGCAATCGAACATAATCATTGAACTCTGCAAAACATCGAAACATTGACTTGGCAAGGTACAGTCTTTCAAAACCGGTTTTCACGGGTTTCCGAGTTTATCTTGAAACACGACAGCGCGCGAGTACCCAGGCAATAAGAAAGATGACGAAACAGTTTCGTGGTATTATCTTCTACATTTTACTGATCGACTTTAAATTTCTAACAGCGATAAAGGTCTACGTCAATGGCATTATATATGGGTTATTGACCAAGTGTGAGGTCAAGATGGCTGGATATTCGCCAAGTTCTTTTCTTGCGAGTTTATGGACCGAGACGGAGTCGAGGTCCAGAAACTCGCAAAAAAAGAACGAGGCCAATATCCAGCCATCTTGACCGAACAAGCTCTGTCAATAAAGGATTTATTATATGACTTTCGGGGAAATTTTCCTCGCGGGATACGGCGGGTAGTCCCGAGCGGGCAAGATAGCTCCATCTCGCCCGCTCGGGCAGCCAATCACAGCGCAGGATTTGATTCATCTTGCCCAGCTAGCCATATAATAATAAACTGTAACGTTGCCGTTGTGGAGAGGTGGCGTTGAAGAGTGAATGTATGGACCTTACGCGGGACAAAGAAAATGGCTTTTATAGAGAGGTAGCCATTAGTGGGGATTCGACTGCACTACAGTTTGTGTTGTCTCAAACTTGTATAAAATTACCTTTCTCAAGGAAGCCAAATATTATTCATAATCAACATCTCAACGGAGACGCGTCTAACCAATTTTAAGCCGATTGGAGGCGGAATGAAAACGTGATGTCCAGTCCTTCATCGGTAACCCACATGAGACTCATATAATACTCATATGCGTTAATTTTCGAAATGGACGAAGAACGTTTCGTAACATGGGACTTCTATGCGATACATGTATAGACGTTTACAACAACCCATACTTTCGTCTCCTACTACCTCGCGAGTTTCAGAATCGGTCAGAAAACAAAATCGTGCTTGGTTTGAATGCCAGTGTTATTTTTCTGTTAGAATAGAGCGGAGGAGGGTTAAGAGTTTCGCTCTTGGCTTTCCTGACTAGTGATCTCCGGGACTGCAATCAAGACTGTGCAACGGGAATTAATATATTTACAAAATTTTAAAAAAAGTTTATACTGTACTATATAAAAAAAAAATTGTGCGTAAAACTTTATTCTGTATTTTCTTACCAAAAAGATTTGTTCCATTCTGTTACTGATCAAAAAAAAAATTGGGCAAAGAAATCTCTTTTCTGCTTATTTTGTTGTATAAATGACTTTATACATATAAAAAATTTAGTGCGAAGAAGACTTCGCCCTGTCCAGTACTCTCTGATAAAAATAAAGTTTTAATACATATGAAAAATTTAGTGCGAAGAAGTCTTTGCCCTGTCCAGTTCTCCATCATAAAAAAATATTTGTTTTACATATATAAAATTCAGTGCGAAGAAGTCTTCGCTCTGTCCAGTTCTCTGAAAAAAAAAACAAAAACAAAAACAAAAAAAACAGTTTTAGTACATATAAAAAATTTAGTGCGAAGAAGTCTTCGCTTTGTGGAGTTCCCTGTGATAAAAATATAGTTTTAATACATAAAAAATTTAGTGCGAAGAAGTCCTCGCCCTGTTCAGTTCCCTGTGATAAAAAAATATAGTTTTAATACATAAAAAATTTAGTACGAAGAAGTCCTCGCCCTGTCTCACTGTCTGTAACTGGGTTGTACTCCTCCTTAGATATTTTTCAGAAACACGCACATGGGGGCCTTATTTCGACTCCATAACTGCTGTTAAATCTGCTTGGTGCATGTATATTTATTTAACCATTGAACTGTTACATTACGCAACATGTATGAGTAGAATTACAGTGAGGAATAACTTTGGTTGGATAGTCTAGTTCAGCACGATGGGACGAAATCGCGTTTTATTCAGCCCATAAGACTCTTTTACAGTTACTCTTTTACAGTTGTTTTACTGGAAACGAGGAGCGGTGATTGTCTTCAATTGTTTATGACTTGCACCCAGGGTAACGTTATTAACCGCAACTTGGAAAACAGATGGCCTGAGCCATCTCCTTCGATCGCAATTATAAACCTGGGGTATAGACCCAAACTACGTAACGCACGCATCAACCCAGAGGAAAAAAAAAAATAAAAGAACTAAAAAAATATCAAGAGGCTAAGTAGCCATTGTTGCATAATTTGGGCAGGAGATGTTTTTTTTTTTTTGGCTTTTTAAATGGTGTGTGATTAACATCTATGTCAATCAGCAAAATTTGGTTGAAACATGTTGAGTTGATGCGACCACCGCAAAAATCTGGAATCTGAGATATTTTTGCCTGTTTTTAATCCGCAAAAAATAAACAATGTTTGAAGTCACTATAGATAGTGCGACGCGGCCCAAATCAAGAGCATTACGGAACAAGAACATTGCGGCAAACACAATAATCGGGTTTCGCTCATTCGTCCAAAACGCCGGTGTTAAAAAGTTGAAACTGTTGGTACATGCGTTTATTATAAAAATACATTTTTTAGTGTTACCTCTACAGCAGGGACAATGTCTACTTTCGTCTTGTCGACGGCTAACGACAAAGCAATGGCTTCCTGCATGGCATCTTCTTCCTCTTCAAATTGGAACATATGCATCCACGATTTCTATACAAAAAAGAAAGATTACTTAGTCGCTGCTTTAAAAAAAAAACCTCAACGAATATTAGGAAATCACAAAAGGTAAAACGGTTGAGACCTACCGCAATTCTTTCGCTTTCCATTCCTTTTTGACACGATTTAGGTAATCTCTCAAGGAATTCCTGATGAAAAGTAACATAAAGAAACAATAAAACGTCAAAACAACTATGATAATCTTGCATCAGCAAAGGACCCAAACGAAATATAATCAGAGAAACATTAAACAGAAATGAGAGCGTGAATCGGCTGAACTTACCGGTTGTATTTCAACATTTCTTTTGTGTCTAGTTCCATACCAGCAGGTCTCAGTTTAGGCCCAAAGCCTTCAACGATATCTGAGTAGAGGGCAGTTTCAGACATTCTAGATGTACTGGTAAAAAAAAGATCCTAAGTGCAATAACTTCGAAAATGGTTCCTAATCTCTCGTTTGTCGAGTTTAAGCACACACCGAGAAAAACGGAAAGAGTAAGCAATACTTATACTTTTGAGAAACAATCAGACGTTAAAGTCACCGTTGCGCTCACACAATCTAGATTTAGGAAATTGAGAAATCGCGCGAAAAACACATTGGCAACTGCAATGACGAAAGTGAAAAAAAAAAAAAAGAAAAAAGATAGACAACACCATTTTTCGTTAACCCAGCAACAACCTCTTGTTTATTTGAAATTGTTTGTTTCCGGCATAGAAAGTTCAAAATTTCCCAGCACTTTTCAGCCGATTTGTTGATTGAATAATAAAATGGAAGAAGATCTTTAAGATACAATCTAAAAGTTTCTTGTCTGTGGGTAATCCGGGCTGTTGCAACATGTCATAACTTTATGACTGATAATGATCATTAAAATTTACAGGGAGCCATAGTGTTGCACACTGGACGGCGAATTTCTTTGAGTAAAAAATGACACTGGTCGTGAACAGACACGATAATTTTTAGTGAATCTAAGTATTAAGCAAAAAGCGTCTCGCGGTGAACACTTAAAGAATAAAAGAAAGTTATTCATTTACGTAACTTTAAACGAGCTTCCAGAGGTCTTTATCTTCGATTTGCTCGTGTTACATAATCGTGTCAGGGACAGAGACAAAAAAAAACGAGGCAAGTTTATTTTCACAACAAAAAACCTCCATCAGGTCCCTGTCACATGATCAGCTGACCACCACAACTGCGACCAATTAGTCTCTTAATGGACAAAAAGTGACTTGTGACGCAAGAGAGGAAAACGTTTCATTTCTCCGCTGAATTTGAAGTAATACCTTTTGATAAAACAAATCTAGCATGTTTTTTTGGCAATGAGGTTACCAGTCATTTCAGCGACCCTGAGGAGACAGCTGCAGGGTCGACTAAGGTGGACTTTTAAGCTGTTTGTCAGCCGTAATTTTAGTACCCTTGTTTGAGGGCCAAGAGAACTTCAATTCGGACCAAAAAATACAAGTCATTGCAATGGGACGTGGGTTGCATTACGGCAATTGGGAAATATCTCTCGAAATCAAGGATTGCACAATAAAGCCTCTAAATGGGTATTCCTGATGAAATAACTGAATAAAGATGGCAAGTGATAAAATATCAATCTATCACATTGACACAAGGATAGATAACAATTATTATTTTTTAGGTAAACAAGTATCAAACAATAAGTAAAACTGCTTATTTATTTCTATTGCAAGACGAAATACAACAGTCTAAATGTATTTGATGCAGGACCATACAGTGAACAAAAATTGAAATTTGGTGCAAGCACACTCACAACTGGGAAAATTCTTTCCTATGACGTTAGCAGATGTTGTTGATAGATACAACAAAGTCATAAATATACATGCACCAAGCAGATTTAACAGCAGTTATAGAGTCGAAATAAGGCCCCCATGTGCGTGTTTCTATAAAATAGCTAAGGGGGAGTACAACCCAGTTACAGACAGTGGGACAGGGCGAGGACTTCTTCGCACTAAATTTTTTATGTGTATTAAAACTATATATTTATCACAGAGAACTGGACAGAGCGAAGACTTCTTCACACTAAAGTTTTTATAGGTATTAAAACTGTATTTTTATCACAGAGAACTGGACAGAGTGAAGACTTCTTGGCACTGAATTTTTCATATGTATAAAAACTATATTTTTATCACAGAGAACTGGACAGGTTGAAGACTTCTTCGCACTAGCGAAGACTTCTTCAGACTAAATTTTTTATATGTATCAAATGATATTTATTTCGCAGAGAAGTGGACAGAGCGAAGACTTCATCGCACTTAATTTTTTATATGAATAAGAACTGAAATGTTATTACAGATAACTGACATGGGCGAAGACTTCTTTGCACTAAATCTTTTATATGTGTTAAAACTATATTTTTATCACAGAGAACTGGACAGAGCAAAGACTTCTTTGCACTAAATTTATGTGTATAAAAATTTTTTTATTATTATTATAGAGAACTGGACAGGGCGAAGACTTCTTCGCACTAAATTTTCTATATGTATTAAAACTATATTTTTATCACAGAGAACTGGACAGATCGAAGACTTCTTTGCACTAAATTTTTTATACGTATAAAAAATATTTTTTTATTACAGAGAACTGGACAGAGCGAAGACTTTTTCGCACTAAATTTTTTATATGTATCAAAACTATATTTTTATCACAGAGAACAGGACAGGGCGAAGACTTCCTTGCACTAAATTCTTTTATATGTATGAAAACATATTGTTAATACATTTTGCATTACAGAATAAAGGTCTTAGCACAATTTTTTTTTATATAGTACTATCTCACTTTGCTGCAAAATTTTCATAAGTGTAAATACCGCTGTGAGACATTCTACAAGGAAACATTTCGTCTGCGCTTAAAATCTGTTTGAAACTTTTTCGTCTTCGCCCATAGTACACTGACCGACGTTGTTTTTGTCCGCTAATATATTTCTGCTGGGATTTCTCGTAACTAATTCGACTTAAGTATCAGTTTAGGGTTATTGACGCTGGCATAGAAGCCGAATGTTATGAAAATTAATAAGGTTCTAACATGACGAGTAGAGTTTATCTAGGCTTAATATGCAATATAATTGGACGCCACGACTAAGCCGTGCACACAAGAGTGATATTTAGCCAAACAAAAATTGCATTATTCTGGCCGCCCGTTCACTAACGCAAAATTTCGATACAGCAAATTCTGCCACGTATCTACTGTAAACTGATAGTTGCGTAATAAACATTGGGAAAAAGCAACATCGAATTCACGTCTTATTTCCTAGAAGGAGCTTTAATTACTAAAGATGTACAACAGGGTTAGGGTTAGGGTTAGGGTTAGGGTTAGGGTAAGAAAGATACACGAAAGATCCATGAAAAGAATCGAGCAGCTAGGGTTACCGGTCAAAGGGAACAGTGGAAAGTATGAATTTGAATACGTATGGCTGCATGCTCAGCGCGCTTAGCTTTTTGCTTGAGTTGACATTAAAGGAACGGTGCCTTCGAGGACTGAAAAGACCTTCTAATGCCGTGGACTGCCCACGGATAAGTGGAAATTGGTGTACACTTGCTGGGTAAAGCAAACAAATTGTAATATCTGTTACATGCAAATAGCTTTGGAACACAATTGAGCGCCAAGCAACGTTGCGTGCCGTGAAATAACTATCATGTCATGCTATAAAACAGATATCTCTGCACAAAAAAGCTAGATATCAACCAAATATTTCCACTTACCATATTTGAATTTGTCTGACCTAGGTATCTCTGTAAGCGCAAGGTAATTTTTTTCTTCTACTCTACAGAGCAGGCCTGTCTACTGAGCTTCTCGACCGAGCGTTCGGAGGCACTATGAATATCCTTAGTCACATGACAAGCCATGAGAGGCGTCATATGACAACTGTTACTCAAAGGAATACTATCCGCCTTGTTGCCTTGCTGTTGTTGCCTGTCTGGATTGGAATGGACTGGACTGCTGGATTGAACTACATGTTGTAGATTGAAGACTCCCTTGCGCCCGATTACATCTCAAACGCAAAAACGTTATATGCTTCTGATATTACATAGTTAAGCATAGCTAATAGGCCATTTTGCTGATGCAAATATTTCTTAGTTCCACTTCCTTTGTGGGTTAAATTCATAAAGAAAGAAACAGTTCTGCCCTCACAAGGGACTGGAGCTAGCATTAGCGAATGGTGTATTCGAATTTAGTCTGTTCCAGGCTCTCGGTCAATGTGGATGATCGAAAGAGCGTGCAGGCGAAGGGCTGGGGGTCTCCCGCCCTCTCCTTTTCTCTCCGGCCCGAATCCTGCTCATCGCTGATTTCACTCGTCGCCCGCCCGTTTTTTCGTCCCCACTGACCGAGGGCCTGGAACAGGCAAATTCAGAACTAGGTTATTTCGATTCAAACCCATTGATTTTCTGCTGTAATTTTCAGCCTTTTGCTATCGTGTATTTTGAATTCGGTTATTTCCAACTGCCTACTATTTCGAACTGATTTCTGTTTCCCTCGGTCTAAAATCACCCCCGTTTATTTTAAACTCCATTATTAAAGTTGAAAAATAAACATTATCAGCAAGAGACGATGATCTTTATACATGACCACAGGGATCCATGCAAGCGGCGTGTCTGTTTGTATAAAGAAATTTATGGGAATATTAAAGAGTCTTAATATCGTAAACTGATATCGAGTAATGTCCATGTTAAAGCTCAAAATAAAAGTAAATCTCCTTCAGTTGTTGTGTACTGTCGTTTCTGGGGCTCAAAATGGCGAATTTGAGAGATTTGGTGGGTTTTGCGTTGACTGTTACTACTTATAACATGTAGTAACAGTCAACGAGGACGAGCAAATTTCGGCAGGTTTAAGTTAAGCTCATCGCCGTTCGCAAGCGAAATGTCAGCAAACCAGTTACATTTAAAGAATTAAAGTTTTCTTCTTTGCCATATAATAAACATATTACTAACCGAGCTAAGTCGGTCTGTATGGGAGAATCTTTACCTCCGTCGTGTGTACAGACCTCGGTCAATATTCTCCCATACAGACCTCCAGCTCGATTAATAAGAGCTAATTATTACACGACTCTTTCTCACAAGGACTGGGAACTACTAAATTCACGAATTTGATTGGCTGAAATCGATATTGACCGCGGTCTAGATTTTCCCATCAAGACCGGCATCTGGACCGGCATCTGGACCGGCATCTAGACCGGCATCTAAACCGGCATCTAGACCGGTTACATTTCGCGTTGAAAAAGTAGCAAACTAAAATACAAAAATGTTCACCATTTTCTTTCATTTTCTTCTGAATCATTTATGGAAGTGCCAAAAAGCCTGATGACAAAGAAAAAAAGTAAAGAGGACGAGCAAATTTCGGCAGGCTTAAGTTAAGCTCATCGCTGTTCGCAAGCAGAATGTCATCAAACCAGTTACATTAAACGAATTAAAGTTTTCTCCTTTGCCATACAATAAACATCTTATTAACCGAACTAAGTCGGTCTGTATAGGAATCTTAACCTCCCTCGTGTGTACAGACCTCGCTGCGTTCGGTCTGTACTCACGACCTCGGTCAAGATTCTCCCATACAGACCTCCTGCTCGGTTAATAAGAGCTACACATTTCCTTATACTTCGAACATACAAACAGGCACGCCCCTTGTATTGTATGCTCAAGAATCAAGTCTGATAATTTCGCAATTCCGGTGGACCTGCACAGGTGAAAATTGACAAAAAAAAAAAAAATTCTACCCACACAGGCTGGTTAGGACGAGATCAACATGCTTAAGGTCACGAGAAATCAAACGCGTTTTAAGGTCATTGATTAACATGCGTACCGCCAAAAGAAATATGTTTTAAACTCAAACATATCAGTGAAATAGGTTGTCTCTGATACTGAATGAGTTTCAATACTCTAATGCTTACGACCCCCTCCTTCCTGACAAAAAAATACCACACACTCTAGTTTTGTTGTGAAATTCGCTCCTCTCAATTAGTGGTGAAAAAGAGATTGGAGACACGGCCAAAGGAGATATCGGTTCCTTCATGGGCTTTGCTTTTAAAACTTCCAATGATCTGCCTCGTTGACTTGTCAGAGGTTCCCAGCCCCGGGTGTCATTCACAGATGTTCCAATTATGGAACTTGCGATAAGACCAGAGGTGTTAGGCAATAACATCATATCATCCCGCTGATGTCCCCTGTCCACTACCCCCCATCCTGGTACTTCACCTTTTTCCATTTCCGTCTCCGACCCCAGCAAAACAAGACGATATAGGTTCAATGTTTTTGTGAAATCCGTTTATTATAGAACTGTATTGACCTATACAACGATAGTTACAAAGATTACAAGAATAATTTATTCAGATCAATGACCCAAAGCATCATTGAACAAATCACTAGAACTCTCCAAACCTGAAATATATTCTCCCCAATTTTATGAAAGTAAAACACAAAAACAAAAAACAAATAAACAAACAAATAAACAGACAGGTCCATAGAGTCGAGTCCAAGCCTTGTGATGACGAAGGTAATATATAGATTTAGGCCAGGCTAAAAGCGTAGCTCCTGGGCCGGGTTGTTCTGAGCCAAATTAAGCTGACCCAGGAAAAGGTAGAATTTTGATTGGAGTTTTGTAACTTTGCGTTGAGGTTTTCTGTCTATTGTTTGGCCTTCTGTTATGAGTTTTAATAATCACCATATACACAAAACAAAACAGCAAAAGACATTTGTATAGAAGAAAAAGTTATTATTCGGTTAGCTTTTAATCCTGGGTTAGCGTTAAACGGCTTCCGAACAATCCTGCCTTGTTTTCAACAAGTTAATCTGCGATCAGCCAGCGATCCAATCGAAAACCAGCACTTGGTCAGCCGTCAACTTCAAAAAAACATGCGACCTCGATGAGCTGTAAACTTGAGCCTACGGTATGGTCATGTGATACTGGTCAGCGGACACCCTGTTTTGACAGGTATCAAATGATCATAGCATGGATGTCCAATATCAAAGAAGTACACAGTAAACATAGGCTGCATGTATGTCAACCTATTATTTGGAGTATGGCCGCCATGTTGCGCGACTCCGTCGTCATCGTGTTCGCCGTCACTAGCCATGATAACCATGACAAAATTAACTCATGGGTTTCCTTTTCTTTCCTATATGAGTATGGGGCTCTGCTTGGCGGCCCTTCGAGTCGCCGGAGCTCTGCTATCAAGTAAATACCAAGCAGTTATCTACTTATTAGAATAACTGGGATACTGAACGCTTAAAATGTTTCTAACAAATTAACAATTTTAAAGGATAGCCTTATTACTGTATAATTAAAAAAAAAAATTGCGACCACTCAAACCTAACCAAACCTCTCATTTCACTAGAAAATTCAAATGTTAAACTACCAAATAACAAGTTCATAATCGCAATCAGCAATCGCGTTCACTGCACTTCACAAGAAAACAAGGAAAGCTTAAGCTTTCTTGTCGCCTCTGCCAAGGGGCATTTTGTCAAAGTCATGTTCGCCCAGGGTCATTTTGTCAAAGTGATATTCGCCGAGGGGGTAGCTGGGCCCTTCCATACGCTTCAGGGTGCCAACAAAGTCTGAGAGTTCTTTGATGCTGTCCACCTGTTCACCAAGGAAATTGGATTCCAGGAAGTCTTGCAACTGTTAATGAATATCACAAGCAAAGAAATGAATAAGTGACCTCCTTAGAAAAAGCAAGAGAGTTAGGGAATGAAAAAAGGAATAAAAGAGGGGGGGGGGGGATAGGAGTGAGGAAGGCACGATGGAGGGACGGGGGTAAGCAAAGAAGTAGGGAAGGAACGAAGAATTGAATGAAAGAGGGGTGGAAGGATGAAAGCAAGGAAGAAGGGATGGAAGAAAGGAAGGAAGGAAGGAGGGGAAAGAAAGAAGGAAGGAAGGAAGAAAGTAAGGAAGGATGGAAGGAAGGATGGAAGGAAGGATGGAAGAAAGGAAGGATGGAAGGAAGGATGGAAGTAAGGAAAAAAGGAAGGAAGGAAGGAAGGAAGGATGGAAGGAGGGAAAGAATGAAGGATGAAAGGAAGAAAGGAAGGAAGGAAGGATGGAAGGATGGAAGGAAGAAAGGAAGGAAGGGAGAAAGGAAGGAAGGAAGGAAGGAAGGAAGGATGGAAGGAAGAAAGGAAGGATGGAAGGAAGGAGGAATAGAAGGGAGGGAAGGAAGGGAGGGAGGGAGGGAGGGAGGGAGGGAGGGAGGGAGGGAGGGAGGGAAGGAAGGAAGGAAGGAAGGAGGGAAAGGAAGGAAGGATGGAAGGAAGGGAAGAAGGAAGGCAGGCAGGCAGGCAGGCAGGCAGGCTGGCAGGCAGGAAGGAAAAAAACAGGTGACGAAAAGGGTGAGAAAGATGGATGGAAAATAAATGCAAGTAGACCATGATTGCTCTATACCTGAGGGTCGTTGGCTAACTCCGCTGTTTGGTGCAAGTCCAACAGTGACTGATAAACGTGTTTTTCCAGTTCCAGAGCATCTTCCATGGCATCCAAACCCCTACCCCATTGATTTTTGCAAGGTTTCTGTTCAAGACAAGCACAAAACACACGAACAAGAGCATAGTTGGTCTTTGCGTACTTAACGTAACGGAACACTTCATTCTGTAGTTACAATAACCTAAAATAATCTGTTGTTGGATTAAAAAAAAACCCAGCATAAAATGATATTTTGTTGTATCAACTACGATTGACAAAATCTATTGCTCAAACAGCTCATATTCGAATAAAGTTTAACTCAGGTCGCGGTGAAACGAGAGCGCATCTTGAGCTTAACGTTGTCAACTGCAGCTCAAGCTAGTTTCATCACCTGGCTGTACTTACCATAATGCCATGAAGCTTAACACGGCCGCCGCGCTTGTTTTGATACTCCATCAGCTACAAAACAAAAACATAAACAAAGGAAGCTGTATTATTGCAAAATAATATCAAGAGTAATGTAGACCCATTTGACGACAACAGCGAACTTAACAGCAAACATACTTGAAAAAAAAGCGGAAATACACGAAATCAGTACCGGTTAAGAACTTACCAAGTGCGCATGCTTCAGCTCTTCCTCTGAGGACTCCTTGAAGAATTTGTGGAACCCAGGGAGGTTAATATCATCACGGTCGAAATGCACGGCCTGGATACCAAGTGAAAAACAATATGAATGTTGAGAATACCTACAAGTCAGCGAAGTAAAAAATACCTGAAACACATGAGATGCTTTTTAAAAGCTTACCATAGACATGTAGGTGTAATGAGCAAACAGCTCCCGGTTGATCTGTTTGTTTATCTCTTTTTCTGTTTCATTTGCGAAGGGTGAAACACGTGGTCTCGGAGGATGTTCAGCGTCTTCGCCTGAAAAAAGAGTTGCCATTATAACTTGTCATAAGAGAACGGAGTGCAAGTTTATATGCTTTGAACGATATTAAACATATTTTCATGTTCTTTTTGGAAATAAAATTGTTCAGTTCTGTTTTCCGTGGAATAGAAAGCCTGAATTTAGAATGCTCTCGAGCTGGACTGTGAGTACCCTCTGACACACAGATTCCCTTTTCTTTATGCTCAGTAATAGACAAGGAAATCTCTGTCTCGCAGGGTAGACTGCAGAAAAGCTTGAAGAACGTACAGTGATTCCACCTAGGATAGCAAAAGATTTCCGGTTAACGGTTGCTTTTCCAGTCAAGACTTCATGTAACACATTGCATTGCATTAAGTGGTGGCTCTCTTAAGCCTGGTTCTCATATCCCGCAGACCTACCTGCGAGGTAGTCGCCGGTTGCAACTGACAACGTTCGGCGATCTTTCCCAGTGGGTCCCCGGCGCATCTGGGATGGATCGCCGACGTACTCAAATTTGCGCGAAATGCAAATCGAATTGTCCAAGTTTCAACAATTTTACTCGTAAATATGGATCGAATCGTCTCACTGGAGTATGTTGCGTCCGCAGATGATGTTTACATAAAATATTTTCATCGCCGACAACCGCCGGCTTGCCCGCGAAGTTGAACTCAGCTCAATTTCGCAGGCAAGCCGGCGGTCACTGCCTGGGATAGATTACGATTCGGCGATAAATGTTCACACAAGCCGTAACGCTATCCCAGGCCGTGCCAGCGTCCCCAGGTATGTCGGCGGCATATGAGAACCAGGCTTTAAAGACGATTAAATTAAGGAGTAACCTCTAATCAAACTTTCTTTTTCTTATTTCTCCCGTTGCCGCGAAAAGTTAGAACGCCTGATGTCAGGGTATCACTGATGTAACTACAAATTATTCGAGCGAACATTTAAAGCAACGTATGGGAATTAGTAAAGAGAACTTATGTTTTAATCTTGAAGTTGAAACGGTTACTGACCATTATAATCCTTGTACTTGGGATAAACCCAACGGTCTTCGTGTGCCTAAGAAAAATCAAACGAACTCGTTCTTACTATACACAAATTTTGCAGTAGAAACAAAGGGAAATTCAGATGACAAAAAAACGACAAAGTAAAGCAAACTGAGTTTATTTCACTTACTGCTATGTGGGCGGCAAGGTCGCACTTCGCCTTATTTCCACACGCCACATCGACACCGAGGATGAAACTGATCAAGTAAACCAACGGAATCTGCAAAGAAATGTTGCGATTTAAATACAAGAGCGTACACTGATATGAGCCAGATATATTTGTCATTTGCCGGCTGGGAGGTGCGTATACTGAAAAACTGTGACCGAGGTCTTGAAAATGCTGCCTGAGGCCGCAGGCGACGAGAGAAACACAGGATTACGCGCTATTACAGCGCCAAGCTACAAACATCCAAGCAAACTCTCACAACTTCAAAACAACTTCAAAACGTAACTGAGCACACTGTGGGGGCACAAAGTGCAGAGCAAGCTAGCACTTATTTCGTCCTTTAAACTGATCCATAAGTCCATTGCAGACATGTTTTCTGTTGTTGTTCTCAAATGACTGAGCTTGAAAACCACTCAGGGTTGTCGCTCTCTTAGCTTCTCTTGAGCTGACACCCAACGCAACAGTTTTAATTGTGACATTTTAGAAGAAATCAAAGTGGCTATGAGCCACTCAACTTGGATCGTTAGTAAACAGTGGCAATTTTGCTGCCACTGACTTGAGGTTCTAATCCGTCGGTAAAGTTAAAGTTAAAGCCCACAGGCATTGTTAAGAAATAGTGCAAAACGCAACGGTAAGCGAATACACGAGGAGGTGTAACACTGTTGAAAACATTCATGAAGTTATCGGTCCGAGAGACCGAGGCAATTATAAAGAAAGTACCGCTTCTTGTCCGATCACCAAGGCAAGTAATAATTCTTTTTCATTCCTCTCATTTTTTTCGTTCTCTATTTTCCCAGCCAGTATCAGTGATTTTTTTCCTCTCTCTTTGTTACCTTTTGTCATCTTAGAAATCAAAAAATGCGTTGAGCGTAGAGTCACTGTACCACAAGGACAGCACCACAACCCGCATACTAAACAAAGTTAAGCCCTGTTCGGCGGGGTTCGTACTTGGATGGGTGACCACCACGGCACAAAAACTCGGCTTTACCGCGCGTCAAATGTGTGGTCAAGGGTTTTGTAAAGGCCACCTTTGCACGCTTTTGAAGATCTTTGACGCGCATCAAAGACATCTTTGAATACACCTTTGCTACCAAAATCAGAGGCGGTAAAGGCCGTTTTTACTCACCTGTGAACGACTTTGATTTGCGCGCTAAAGGTGATCCTTTGATGCGCCTTTGCGTACTGTCAAAGGCGGGTCAAAAGTGCAATCAAATTTGTCTGACGTGGTCGAAGACGCCTGTGACGCAAGATGCCTGTGTCAAAGGTGCTCTGCGCGTTCCGCGCCCGCGCGTCTCGCCCGAACTTCTCAACTTTATCCCAGTTTTAATTTTTCCCCCTTTTTAATCAGGAGTAAGTACCTTCAAGTACCTTGCACAAATGTTTTGGGCTTCAGGCTTCTAAAAGCCAGGTTACAGGCTCGGTTTCACTGGCAAACTACACGCAATAAGACTGATCATAAGGAAAAAAATTGTTCTGTCTATAGTGAAAACGAAAGTCAACAAATCTTCCATGGCACAAAGCACATTTATCTAACACTTAGGTACTATGGTAAATTCTCAGTTCCTTCAATTTTCAGGACCAGACTAGACAATAGGGAGGACAACCGTAAAATTTCTGGAAATTTTTGACAAACTTCGCTCAAAATTTCATTCCACAGTCAACTAGTGTATTCAAGTATAAGCGTCCTTTCCAGATGGCACAGTCCGCTGCATGGAACTCCTAATGGTTTGGCAGTTCTCCTTTTTTGCTGCTTGCACTTGCTCATTCTTGCATTATAAGTGGAATCGAATACAGTGTTTTCCACTTCTTTCTCATCAAAGAGGTTAACCTGCCTTGGTGGTCAATGTAAACTGAATCCCCATGCTTTCCACGGAAGACACATTTTCACATGGCCTAATTATAAGGCGTTGACGAAATTCATCAGTGCATCTTCACTGGATAAGTCCATCCTGTCAACATTGCTTGTCCACATTTGTCTAAACAGAAGCAAACAGACAAAATGTTGTAAATTAATTAAGGGTGAACCTTGCCAGTCTATTCCTTAAAGTTTACCTATAGTTTTTGCTAATATCACATTAATAAAACGTGACCAATCAGATCATTACTCCTCCTTCGAATAGTCTGCGCTTCCGTCAATAACACATATTAACTTTTACCGCAGATTTGTAATGTTACTCTTAAACTCAGTCCACTAACAAAAGAGCGGTGAAAATAGCCTTGTCTATAGTCCATCAACATATTTTTGATCGCGTGGTTGGTCTAATCGTATCACGTGACTATGTCCCAGCTTAGACTGGGAAAATATTCATTTTTAAAAAGATCCAGCGTGTTGTGTAAAATAACTGAAGGATAATAAACACAATAGCTCCATATTTTGACTTTCAAAATATGCAAGGATATATCTCTTTGGCATTATGTACTCCTCAAAGCTCACGGTTTTCCTTGAACTTTGCTCTGAGAAAACTGTTTGCTTCTGGGAACTGATACTATCTGCAGAAAAATATTTTCACCATAGTGCATCACGCGTTTCCGAGAAACGCACGAGTCACGGATAGAAGAGGGGACTCAACTGGTAGCCTTTTCTTTTGTATTTCTCTCCATTCGACTCAAAGGTTTGGTCACACAGGTATGTCATTAAGAACCAGTTACAGGCTAATTTTGCCAGCTGAACAAGGGCTTGTCCCCAGCTAGAATTTCAGAAGAGAACAAAGACTTGGGGTCATTTTAAAAGTACACAGCTAATATGGCACAAAAAAGGCCTAAAGCCAATCAGAGCAGTACATCTGTCTGCCTGCCTGTCTGTTACAGACATCTCAGTGCAACAAAGATCTTTTATGGTTGCAAAATAGCAATCTCAAAAACCAACAAATCTGACGATGAACTGTAACAAGAAATGAGGAATACACATACCTCTGGGAATATTGCTGTTCCTGTGCAGTTTCCTCAGATCTCTTCATGATCAGTAGTGTTATCTTTTTTCTTATTTCCCCTGTAGTTCATATGTGAAAAGGAGCATATAAACATACCAAAATAATTTCACATTTGATTAGCAAACTCCTTCCATTCCTAAAATGCTTACTTAAAGCTTACTTTCACTGCAAAATAGTCATGCAGTTAGCAACTACTTGTACATTTTTTCCACTGAAAAAAATCCTGAAATTAAATAACTTTAACATGAGACACGCCTGCAGGGAATCATGGCAGTATTGTGTATTCATCGAAACAAATATCCAGTCCAAGATGATGAATACAACTACCATGATTCCCTGCAGCTGCATCTTATGGAGGGAAATGTCCAGACAAATTTGCCAACAAAATTTTAAATCAAGTAAAAGCAAATAAAGGTCTTTGTTAATTTATGTGTCGACCGGCTCAGATAAATCAATCAAAAATTTGGTTGACTCTCAACCGTCTGTCAACCACGATGTCGATGGAGTGTCAATCAAGTGTCACCTGAGGTGCCGATGAAGTGTAGATCGCGCATCAATTGAGGGTATCAGTCAACACTAAACAGGGGATGCCTTTAGCACACATGATCTGATGGTCAGTATGCCATGAAATATGGAAATAACAAATGAATATTCTAGCCTTTTACTTACCAAAATGTTGTGATGTTTGCACACGACTTGGAGCACTGCATGATTAAACATCTGAGTTGACTACGAATTACAGAGTTGTAAGTTGTATCCTCTCCCACATTATTCTGCTAATATCTTCAGTTCTTCTAGAATGGCTAGCTGAAGGATATTAAAACTACATGCATGAGCAAATTTCCACTAGTCAGATTTTAATTTCCGATAGAATGGTAACTAGAGACAAAAGTAGAAACTTATCCATAGATTAAATTTTCAGAGTCAACAACTCTTTCAATGGTTTAATGACTATAATTATAATTCAGCCAGGTTGAAATGGATTGTCATGCATGGCTGACTGAGTTTTTCCTTCAATGCAAATTTCCTTTATATTTACATGAGCTTCCTTTGAAGAGAATTGTTTAAGCTCAGAAATTACCAGAGGCATTGTGCTCAACAATTATAAGTAGATAGAGAAGGTTGGCATACATGAGGTAACTAGTCCCTGCGTCTAGTCCCCGCAACTAGTCCCCTGAAGAGTTTACACAAAGAGACTGGTCGCAGGGACTTGTCCCACGAACAGTTCACACGAAGCATTTTGACGAACAAGTCGCAGGGACTTGTCCCTGAAATTCAAACTGGTTTGAATTCATAGGACTAGTTGCGGGGACCAAACTTTGGTCCCTGCAACTAGATCGTGAAGCAAAAATGGCCGGTTCACACGTTGGGACTTGTCCCCGCGACTTACTGCAGGGACTAGTCCCCTCGTGTGTGCCAACCTTTAAGCTTAAGCTTAAGGTTAAGTTAAGCTTATGTTTATTTTACTGATCTTAAAATATCGTAGCTTATAGTTTCAGTGCTATGACAGACACTTCAATTCAGTTCACAGGACTTGACTGAGTAAGAAAAATATATATCTTTATCAACTTTTGTAATTAAATATATGTGAATTGAAAAGTCTTGTCTTTTCTTAACGAAGAGCTTTGCCAATCAACTGTGATTCAGTCAAGTGCAATCTTTCCAGAAATTGTTTTCACTGCCAAGGATCTGTCCTGCCTTGAATATATACGCAATTTATTAATGCTGCATTTTTAAATTTACTTTTCAAACTCTGTTATTCTCTGAACATTGACAATAATTGAATGAAATTCCAAGACTTACCTTTCCTGGTCCAAAACACAATGAAAATTTCACCAAGGCCACCATAATGAAATTAAAAAAAATGTCCACTTTCCCTGCTAACCTTTCGTCTCTTCTCTGATTGGCCGGAAAAATGTGGGAAGCAGCTGGCAGCCGCCTTTTCCTGCTGTTTTCTTTTACCACCTCCAGGTCAAGTGAAAACTTTTTTCATAAAATAATACACATTGGCAAGAAAGCAAGCTTTCATTTAAGCGTTAAAACAGAAAAAATTACGAAAACGCAGATAGCTATCATTAGCCAAGGGCATTTAAAGAGGAGTCACAGGATATAGCCTTATTTGACCTCGCCTTTGACATGACACGACATAGGATCAAAGTTGTACAAAGCCATGGCGCCTTTGAACGCCTTTGACAAAAGAGATCAAAGGTGTGCAAAGCCATGGTGTCTTTGAATGCCTTTGACACGCATCAAAAGTGGAGTCAAAGTTACTGACATGTTTGACCTTGCCTTTGACAGGGATCAAATGTATGGCAAATCCATAAGATATTTGATTCTTCCTTTAACATGCGTGAAAGGTGGAGTCAAAGTTAAGATTTGCCCTCTTCTTTGTTAAAGTGCAACCAACCCCCAATATTTTTTTTCGCTTATATAAGTCTCATTGTTTTTTCTGATCACCGCTAAGAAAAAACTATCATTGTAGCTATTTTCGTTAATTTTCTATGATTTTTCAAAGTTACTAAAATTGGCCGTTTCCATGCCCCATGGCCGAGCAATAGCAAAGAATGGGGTGAGTTGGCCTGTTATGTCATCGAAGGACTAACAATGTTTTGCTTATGAGGAGAATGTATGTGAACATGAGATAGTGTGATTCAAAATCATTGTAGAATGCAAGGTAGATGTGTTGTTGGAGGGAGTAGCAGTGCAGCAAGCTCAGGAGAGAGCGATCCTCTTCCTTCGATACCTCTGCATCGATGGCACTCGTCCAGAAACGAGAAAAAGATGAAAGAAGTGTACTGACTTGTGCAAAGTCGGACCAAAACAGGGAGCCATCGAGCTGTTCTTCGGTCTCAGGTTCGCCACTACTGTAAAAACCTAGAGATTTTCATGGCCTGTATATTATACTCTAGCTTCTAGTGCAAAGCTCGACATTGTCAGGGTAGATAAGACACGAATTTGGGATAAGCTGAGAGCCATCTGACTATTCTATCAAAACAAGCCTCAGAGTCACAGACCAAAACAATGGAAACTAGGGTGAGATAAATATACGGCAAATCAATCGCATCGCGATTTTTGCCCTCGAAATAGCGAGTATTGTAATCGAATAGTCAATGACACGTACGTCCCACAACAGAGTGATTAAGATTAGTGAGGCTTCAAACTGCTCAACTAGCTATGTATTTTTGGATTTTATATACAACCACATGCAAGCTACATGCACGTGGCCAACAATGCGGCTGAGTTTCTGAAAGTCCCTTTCGCATACACAATTGTTTTGTTCTTGGAGTAAAGAGATAGATCTCTTCAGTTACAAACTTAAGACGAATCAAGGATTGATAAGTATATACAAGGAAAGTAAAACAAACCATAAAGATTCGACTTTACAGACGGAGATTGTAGCACAGAAAGGAGAATGTGCTTGTTTTCGCCCGAAATGCAACACTCAGGTTATAAGCGTACTAAAAAAGACTCTTAACACAAAAGAACAGTGAAGGAGAAATGCATTCATTTATACCATACTGAACCTTTTGTCAAGATCTTGTTGAACGATTTTTAATTACTAGGACGAAAATATGCAAATTTGTGTAACTCGCAATGTTTATGTTCTCACAACTAATTCTGTAATTGACTTTGTATACATACGGCCAGTCGACAATAACGAAGCGAAAAGACGAATTTTTCCGCAAATATACTCGTGTTCATTGTCATTTTTATAACTCCTCAATAGTTGTAAGTTAACTCTTCATACATGGTTTTAACCTTTATAAGCCAAAAGGGCCGGCAAATTGTTGATCGTGACTCGCAGTGTGGTGGGCTCAACTTGTGACTTGCACTTGGAAATCGAAAAAATATAATATACATCATAGCCGTGCTAATCGTGGCTAGACTCCGAATTGTATTGCTAGATGATACAGTTCTTTCATTTAAAAGTCTTGTCCATTTTTGATAAAATATGAAGCACAAATACCCCAAATATGTTTTCACAGCACTCAAAACCCAGTCAAACATCTCCCGAGTGTTTTGAGCCATGTCCTTCGATGACATCAGAAGAGGCCTGACCCTGATCCCACCATGCTCGGTCGTGGGGCAAGAAATTACAACTTTAAACGCCTGTGGAATCGCAGGGATTTTATCAATCGAGATAATTTTTTTGCTGGAGTAATATAACAAACTAGTAGTTTTCATTAGAGGAAAAAAATTTGGGGGTTAGTTGCACTTTAGGGATCAAATGTATAGGCAAAGTCATGACATATTTAACACACATTTGACACGTGTCAAAGTTCAGATCAAAACTATGATCATATTTGACCTCGAGTTTGATCAAGATCAAATAATAGTAAATCCAATTTTTCGTGCCGTGCAAATACGAATACCCCTTTGTTTCCCTTTTTTTCCTTCCCTTTTCAAGGCGATATTAAAGACTGCAGAGCTCTCAGTCTTGTGTAATGCCGTTTCTCAGGGATTGGGAAGGCAAAACAAGCAAATGTGCCTACGACCCATGGCATTGGAAAGTTATGGGCCATTTATAAAGAGTTTGGGCCATTAGGGTAAACAAATGGGCCATAAAAATTTCAACAAACGATATGTAATTCTTGATTGCTGTTGTTTTATACTTTTTACAGGCCATCTGATATTACGCGATGGTGCGATTTCGCACAATGGACTTCAAATCGCATCCAATCACACAACGCACAACATTCATAAAATAAAACATAAATCAACAAGTGTCTCAGGAATTCCTGCATAAATACGCCATTTTTAAGATGATTTACCTTGGAAAAACCCTAAAAACCCTTTGTCACCTTTGATTTTGTAAACATTCGAAGCTGCAAGGCGTTATTTTGCATGTCAGGGGCCTGGTACAAGTCTTATTCTTAAAGAGTCGCCTATTGGTGAAACACAAACACGCCCTTTGTTCAGATTAGCCAATCTGAATGGCTGATATATACACATTCGGACTCAATAGAGTTTATATGTTCGATTGGAAATATGATTTGTTGTTTAGCTGGAAATGGTTCGACTTTTTAAACCAAAATGGCTTGTTTTACTGGCTACATTCATCTGTGTAGACGTTTGGTCGTGGTATGTTTTTGTCACCTTGCAAACTTTAACCAATGAGATTTTTGAAACATGTTGAAGAAAATTTTGTTCGTGACAAAATTTCCCGCAGTCAACTTGTACAGTAGAGCCCCGCTAACTCGAGTTGGTTTACTCCAATTTCCCCTGGATTTTACCAAAAAATTTCAGTCGTGACTCAAAGAGTCCCCTTTGATTATCAACTACTGTCTACAGGGAGAAAGACTGTTTTAGTGTTATGTTCAAGCTAGTTTTGTCATACAATACTATTATGAGATCAGATGTGAGTTTGACAGACTGGCATGTTATAAATTGACCTACATGTACTGTGGGGTTTTATGTAAGTTATGATCTGCCTGCTTAATTATGGATTGAATAATATTATTGTGAAGCAGGATGAAGTGTTTAAAAACTGAAAATTCAATGGTGGTTTTATTGATGATCCTTGCAAAATAAATTTTAAAAAGTTGGTTTGTTGTATTCAGAAATATAATACTGCACATAAAAACAAAGTGTAAGAAGCTAATTGTAGCATGCAAGAATGTCAATAATTATTGATCATTCATTTGGCATGTTAGCTGTGTCCTTTCAACTTTTAATGTGGTGCACCGATAGTGCAGAAGACCTCATTCTTTTTATTTATTCCAACTAATGTCAATCAATATGCATAATTACTGTTCCTTTGTGTTCAAAATGTCTTTACGGCAGCAAAAAAGTGTTTTTCTTATCCTGAAACCTTATAAAACAAGCTTAAAATTGCTGAGAAAAAAATCGCATAATTTACATTATTTATCGCATAATTGGCACGGCTCAAAGTTAACGACCAACTGGTTGCATTTGCGACTAGATTTTTGGCTGTGCGCCTAAAAAATCATGTGTGGTCGAACCAACGTGCCTTAAAAGCCAAAGTACAGTGCGACTTCTCTAGTGCTTACTCACCTGACCATACTAACGTACTCCGATTGATAAATATAAATATAAACATAGATATAGCACAACCAGGCACCAGATAATAAAGTTGCACCATTTTCCTTTCATCGGTGTGTGTTCTATTTGTCGTCTTTAAGCCTAATTTCCCAGTGGATTCTCCGAACTCGAACGTTCATTTCTTCCCCACGTTCTGTGTTGTAAACAACTCCGTTGACACATGCAAATGAAGGAATGAAGCACGTGCTTCTTGGTCGCCAAATGGGGGACATAGTGCCAGGCGGTCCCAGTGGAAAGCGTGGAAACTGGGGATGAGATTAGATCTTGTGCTCGTTCTTCATGAACAACAGGTACAAAAAGCTTTGTTTTCGCTTGTCTGACACACAAAAATGTCCAGCGTTTTCAGAACGGGCCGGTCCACAAATTCTATGGCTTGAAAGCTAGCCAAATGTGCAAAGTTCGTGCTAGTTCTCAAGAATACCCAGATGTTGAAAAAATCAAGAATCTTCGTGAACAGAATTTGAAAGGTGAGGTAAACAACAAGCAACTGGATAGTGAGGATACTCAACGAAGAGACTTCAGAAGTTAATATCTAAGCTTAACTCTTGTGTGAAATATCCTGATTCTTTTACTTGTTTTTGTTGTGCTCAATACTGCTAGAATAGGCCCAGTTTGCAACACAAAGCCTGAGTCGCTCTTTTTGGAGCGTTAAGTATTCTTTTGGAGTAGGTGCTCCAAGTATTTGAAGCTGTGCACCTAAAATTTTTAACTCTGCGCCGAAAATTTTGGCAGTGCGCGTAAACATTTACAGCTGGTCGCACAAGTGCTCCCAAAGCCAAAAATAAACTTTGAGCCCTGATTGGCCTTTCTAATAGCATAATCTGCCCTGCAAATTTCACATAATTTGCATTTTTTCATTGCACCCTATCAGAAGGCCTGTTTTTATTGGACTTACAAGCTAGGTTAAGGTGTAGTCACAGAATATAGCTAACACAAATTATATATTAACCTTTCATTGAGGTTAAACTATACGCATTCTGAACTGGAACTGATTGAACTGAACACACCAGGTAGTCTGATATCAACATCACTGACACATGCTCAGTTTTAGATTTAGAGTGACAAGTAATGTTGCATTTATAATTTTCTGCAGGATCGAGGTAATTTTTGGCAGACTGACTTGTTTTGACATGAAAAGCATCGTTGCATAATTGTTTTTGTTGATTTGCTATTCATTTTCGAGAAATAACGTATGCAAAAAACTCAGTTTTCCAAGGGCATCTTTTGGAGATCTCTGGCAGTGTTTCCGCCAGAGCGCGCCATTGCGGGAATCGTGTGCTGCAATCAGAGATGGCGCCCAGAAAAATGAAGTAAGGGCCAATTTGGCCCTTTCCTTTTACAAGAATTCAGGCTTAACACAGGCATAGTATTTTAAAAGCCATCCCAGGGCTCAAAATTGCGACCGATACGGTCGCCAGTGCAACTAACATTTCATCGTTGGCGACCAAAAATTCTGGTTTTGTCACCATAATGGCGACTACATTTCTCTGTGTTGACAATCAATAACAGCTATTTTGTCCCACGTTATGTCCTTCTAGAAAATCATATTGAAAGATCTTTGCTTCTAAAACATTCAACATAAGAAAAGAAGTCAATCTGTCCTTTTGCTTTGCTGTATCGATTCTCTCACATCGGAAAACTTCCAAATGGCTGGCCATGTGTGAAATCGCCCTATAATGCATTGCAAACCCTTGATCATTGACTACATCATGTATGCCTAAGGATTGTTGTCTTGTAATGCACGGATCCTTCATACTAGCATCTGATTCAAAAGAAACTTTGAGTTGAAACACTTCAAAAAGCACTTATTAAATTTTATCACAAATCCTAATAAACTGCTTTATTTTCCTTGGTACCTTGATACATTTTTTCCTTCTGTTGCTTTCAATTTATTGGCCCCTTTCCTAAAAAAATTGGCCCCTAAAAAAGGTCTTCAGGCGCCACTTTGGCCCTCAAGTAAAATTTTCTGGCTGAAACACTGCTTCGGTTGAGCAAAAAACAAAAGAAACCTTTGTTTTGCTAAACGATGAAGTCACCAAAGCGTGGTATTTGCTGCTAGTTTTATTATTCATATAATTACGGAATTCTCTTACTGTTGCTTCGTTAGCGTAAGCGAATAAGGTGCTGAACTGGTCGGATAAGAGTTTGTTTTGTCGTGACACTGGTTCGATACGAGGTCGGTCAATTTTTTTTTTTTCCAGTCTATTTCTCTACTTCTCTCAAAAATCAAAACATCTATTTAAAAAAACCCGGGCTTTCGAAGCTGCTAAAAGTAACTGTTTAAGTTTGCGCCGCGTCAAAATCCATCTTGAAAGGATTCGCTCCAAAAGATGCCACTTGGAAAAATGAGTTTTTTCGCATACGTTATTTCTCGAAAACAAAGCGCAAATCAACAGGAACAATTACGCAATGATGCTTTTCATGTCAAAACAAGTCAGTCTGTCAAAAATTAGCTCGATCCTGCAAAAAATAAAAATCGGCCCAAAATGCTACATACGCCCTTTTTGCACGAAAGCCTTCAATTTAGAACTTGAGCTATGCATGAACTGTACATAACACACCTGTAGCTCTCTAATAGTTAATGAAACGTTAACCTAAAATATTTTCATTCCTTAGAACTAGAAGGATTGGAAGCTTCATTTTGATCCTTGTTTTCAGGATCACAATTTGTTGTGACGGACTTGGCATTCATGGTGCAAAACAGCAACAATCTCCAAGTTTTTTCTAATTTTGGAACTTTAGCTTTCGGAGGCATATTATTTAGCTAATTACAGCATGCAAAACATATTCAAATCAGCTGATTCTATTACTGAAAAACAGAAAGCACATGGATTGAGCAAGAACCTCGTTTGCCAGCAGAGTTCGAGTAAGGGGATGAAAACAAAACAAAAACAAAGTGAATGCTATTATAATGTCGATTAACGAGCAAAGGCATTGTGATTTCTCTCGTGTTTATTTGCCATAACACAGAAAATTTCATTAATGAGAATCCTGTCCACAAAATAGTGCATATTTTACTAGCAGTTAATATGCTAGGACGCATCTCAGGCCCGGTAGGTGCTTTCATAATGCATCATTTCATAGATTAATGTGCCATATGCGCGTGGCCCACTGCCTTCCCAATCCCTGCCGTTTCTTCTATTTATCAACTATTTGTTCCTCGTTTCGCCATGTCCTTATTTATGTGTATTATAGTATTGTATAAATAAACAGCGGAACAGGTCGTTCGAAGTCTCCTCAATTCTCTTAACTGTTGATCGTCTAAAACATTTAATCATGGCTTGAATCATTCGAAATTCATATACAGCTCGTCAATTTTGTGACTTTCAATGTCTTCTTTTTCAACAATCGAGTATGGTTAAACCTGTATGAGCGGGCACCTTGGGAAATGAGCGATTTATACAATTACAGGTAGCTTCTGTTTATAAAAACATTCATGTGAAAATTTATTCAATGTAGAGCATTTCTGTGCTAAGATATTGAGTACTTGCATCAAAAATTCAAACAATAACTAATTTGGCACACAGTACAAGTAGGCTTTTTGTACATTATGCTTTCATTTCCCCACTAAAATGCCCAACCTTAATGCTCCATTTTTTTCCCACTTAAAATCTCGGTTCCCCGCCCCAAAAAGTCACTAAAATGCTCGGTTTACATACGGTCTTTTAAATTTCAATAATTTTAACGTTTCAACACAATTAACAGTTCAGAGTGCTCAACAAAAATGTATACTTAGTATAACAAGTTAACAACAGTGTTTGTAATAGTTTTAATACACCAAAAGATAATTTTCTAAATGATCTGTTGTTCTGTTAATCCTTTGCCCCCTTTCAGTGATAGTTAAGTGAAGAGGCTTAGTTAAGTCTTCATTTTCTCGTCAAAAATAATTTTTATTTCTACTTTCTGTGGAAAAAATATTGATGACTCAAGCCTCTCGCTAGCTCGAAGTATTTTGTTTTTGTCCCTTCAGGTCATTTTCTTTACAAATCTACCCTTGATAACTTTGAATACCATTTCTCAACATGTAATGTGTCACAGCTCTCCAGAATCATAGACAGAAATAGATTGACTGCAACACATGTAAAACATGAGGGTGTGATATAAAAATAGCCAGACTATTTGGGTTCTGCAAGCAAACATAATCAAACTCTACAAAGCATTGAAACATTGACTTGGCCGGGTTCAGTCTAGCCTCCCATGCAGACGCTCTTAGGGCTCATCATGCATTCCTTCCCCATGAATGTCTACTCAATGAACCAGTCACTTCCATTCGCTGGCGGTTAGCCAATCATAGCTTCTCTTTCTATCCATGAAAAGCTGAACTTTGACCCCACGCTTCAACACGAGAAGTTTGTGCCAAGCCACAAAATGTCTAGCATTCTCACATATGTACAAGTTGCACTAGAAACTACAGACGTACAGAGTATTTTAGAAATACTGGCAACTGATGAGATCCACATGGAGGACTGAAACCATGGTCTTGCCTGAACTAAGTCAAGCAATGGGATACACAACATGCAAAACCAGGCGACAGACTTGAGTGTAAACGGCTAAATTAGAATCATGTGGTGCCAGAACGGACAAAGGAGGAATAAACCTATACATCGAGCTCAAGAGACATAAGTTTGATCAAATTGATGGAAGAAACATAACTATTATAACGTCTCTAGGGAAACGTATAGCTTTCTCAAAGTAAATCTATGGCATCTCCAAAGAAGAACCGGACGAGGATAAATAACATATCCATGATAAGAAACAACATACTGTGGTTGCACACAATTCTAATGGGCCCAGTGTCACAAGATAGAATGCAAGTAAGCAACGTGTCATGGAAATTTCTTATTTTGTCCCTCGAAAGCAAATACTTAGAAACTTAAAAAACATTTCTTGCAATAGAATTGAGCCTAAACAATACACATTAAAGCACATAGCAAACGACAGAGGAGTCAGACTCTGTGAAGTGTCATGCAGATAACAGCAATCATGACTGTGTAACATTTAACACGGAAAAAATCTGTCTGTACTTCAAATCTGTTTGAAACTTTTTCGTCTTCGCACATCAATCGTACACTGACTGGCGGAGTTTTTGTCAGCCAATCTTTAAGCTGGAATTTCTCGTGACTAAATTCACTTTAGTATCAGTTTAGGGTTATTGACACTGGCATAGAGGTCAAATGCTATGAAATAAGGATTCTAACAGCATGACGAGTACAGGCTTAATATGCAATATAACTGCACGCCACAACTGAGCCGTGCAAACAAAAGAGATATTAAGCCAAACAATAATTGCATTATTTTTGGCCACACCTGTTCACTACCGCAAAATTTGCATACAGCAAATTCTGCAACCAGCAACGTGTCTACTGTAAGCTGACAGTTACGTAATAAATATTGGGAAAAAGCAACATCGATTTCACGCCTTATTTCCTAGAAGGAGTTTTAATTACTTAAGACTTACAAAAGATGTACGAAAGGTCGGCGAAAAGTATCGAGCAGCTAGGGTTATTGGTCAAAGGGTACAGTGGAAAGTATGGATTTGAAATACGCATGGCTGCACTTCCAGCGCGCTTAGCTTTTTGCTCGAGTTAAAACTGAAGGAACGGTGCCTTCTAGGACTGAAAAGACCTTCTAATGCGGTGGACTGCCCAGATAAGCAGAAATCGGTGTAGACTTGCTGGGTAAAGCAAACAAATTGTAACTCCTGTAGTTTAAAATGCTTGCAAATATAGCTTTGCAACATAATTGAGCGCCAAGCGACGTCCCCGTGAAATAACGTATTAGGGAGCTTAAGCAAACCACGTCGTCGCAACGAGAACGTCGCTAAACAAAATATTTAATGAGCAAAACGATAGCTATGCACATACGTTATAAATCTTCGTACATTTCTTTGCCGTCCTCTGCAAAACAACAACGTGAAATGACCAAGTTCTGCGTCGTCTACGGAACGTGAACGACAAAGGTTAACTTTTGGTATTTCCATCTGGAATTGAACGCCGTAGTTGCATATTTAACTTAAGCACGTTTTTAGAGCCATTGGCGTACCGAATAGATCTAGACAATCGCGAATTTCGCTGGTAAAATGTAAATTCGTTTTTTACTTGGCGTCGTCTTCGTTGCTTAAGCTCCCTATTACGTCGTGCTATAAAACAGATATCAGATATCAACCATATATTTCCACTTACCATATTTGAATTTGCTTGGCCTAGATATCACTGCATCTGAAGGCCAAGGTAAGTTTTTTCTTCTGGTCTACAGAGCTTCTCAACCGAAGGTTTGCAAAAACACTATGAATATCCTTGTCATATGACAAGCTATGTGACGTCATATGAAAACTGTGTAAACAAATACAATGGATAATGAAATGTGTATTGGAATGGTCTGGACTACTGGATTGGACTACGTGTAGTAGATTGAAGACCAAACGTAAAAACGTGTAACGGGGTTATATGCTTCTGGTATTACACAGTTAAACATAGCTAATTCGAATTTAGTCTGTTCCAGGCTCTCGGTCAGTGTGGATCTATTAAACGAATAAGTCACTGTGTTCCCCGTGCAACCGTACATAATATTTATCACGGGTTAGTTCAATCGCACTTCGACTATCGTAGTGTTGTTTAGGGTAACTGTGCCAAAAAATTATCTGATGAATTACAGAGACTTCAAAATCGTGCTGTCGGCGTCCTTACTCATTCTAGTTATGATGCTAACGCCAACCAACTATTTAGAGAATTAGGCTGGGACAATTTAGAAACTCAACGTCAAAAACTTAAGGCTGAGATGGTCTATAAGTCCTTAAATGGCCTCGCACCCAATTATTTGTCCTCGAAATTCATTCAGCGGAGTGATGTGATTACTTCTTACAATTTGCGCGATTCTGATAATAAGCTTGCTATTCCCTTGCCACGTACTAACCATTACAAAAATAGCTTTGGCTATAGTGGTACAGTCCTCTGGAACAGTTTACCCTCAGCTGCTAGGCAAGCAACATCTCTGACTAATTTCCGACGATAGTTAATCAATGCAGACACGGCATTCACGTAAAACAGGCTTTAATTTAGTTTACTTTTCTTTAATAGTTAGCAATATTTTATTTTATAACAGCAATCATGACTGTGTAACATTTAACACGGAAAAAATCTGTCTGTACTTCAAATCTGTTTATTAATAACCGAGAGTGAGGTCGTTACGGGAAAATCTCAAACTGAGGTCTTGCCGTATTGACCTCGCTATCGCTCGGTCAATACGGTAGGCCGAGGTTTGAGATTTTCCCGGAACGACCGAACGGTCGAGGTTATTAAGTTGTTTATTATATGGCTCATCAATAAAGAGAAAAATCATTCGAGCGGAAGTCGTCAATTTACATCTGGCGATGCGCGCGTTTACCGATTCATTCATCGTCTCAAACCTAGGGCAAAACTACACAGTTAGTGAATTTCACCACTGTATTACGTATTCCGTTAAAAACACTCATTTCTTTACGAAAAAGTCACTGTCACAGCCTCAAAAACGTATTTTAGTATCGTGGTACCACAAGTTGATGGGGAAGTTTTTCCGACTTTTGGGGCGAAACGTCAACGCATATAGAAAAGACAGCAAGTGCTTCAAAATTGTCCAAACCAACCGTCTTTTCGGTGAAAGAAAATACTATGCTTTCAGAATGCACTGCTCAAAATGAGCTTAACTCGATCTTCGCATTCTTCATTCTGGGATTTATGATGATCCTGGAAGTTGATTTACACTTGCTTGTGTCAAAGCGAGGGAATCTATTTGACGAGAACTTTGACGGAGTTCAATACTTCGGTAATTGCTGTGACTAAGATGATAACTTATAAGTTTCTTTGTGGTGTTCTGCTCAGGATGCATGGCAGATCTGCCGATGGTGTTTTTTACTTAGCGATTTTAGCTTTACTTAAGATTCAGCAAACTTTGATTGTTTTTCACTAGTGCCCGCCAAGGTTACCGACTGGTAAGTCATCTATATAAATTTTATTAAAGAAATATCTCTAAACTTTTAGCTACTGATATTCTCGTACTGATTTTAATCGGCTTTCATCGCTTCAATGCGCTTGAATTTTCAGAACCGGGCTCTTCCTAATTTGCATAATCCGTAATCGGCCAGTGGGCATTACGGGAGAATAATGCCCTACAATTCAGTGACAATTAACCAATCAGAGCACGCGTTATATCGGCCACAAGCCAAAGCCATATAATAATATTTTGTAATACATGCACAGGCTAGAGGGTGGCTTTACCTTTTTTGCCCTTTTTACTTTGTCTGGTTACACAATGTATGTTTTACTAACCTTTTCTCCATCCCTCATTGCATTAACTTTTTCCAGGAGTCCGTCTTTGCCAAAGTCAAGATCCTCTGGCTGTGGAGAGTGCCTTTTCTTCTTACGTTGGCCTTCTTCTTCCTGTCGCTTCCTTTTATTGGCCCTTGGTCCTGCATCTTCTGGACGCTGCTCCTGTCGCTGGCTGTAGGTCTGTCTAGTGGAAAGTATGGTGTCACAGTCCTTTTCTGACCATTTCTCCTGGATGCAACTCTTGTCAACTGTGGATTTTTTTCTCCTTTCCTTTTTCTTTTCAGCATGTGATTTTTTTGTCTTCAAGACCCAACTCAGAAACAGTGGTTTGTGCCTTCGCAAATGTCACCCCAAATATATTTTTAAATGGGGTATTTATTTTTTCATAAATCTGTGAAGTAGCTGTTTTTATAGCCTTTTTTGTGACCTTCATATTTCCACGGCATGATGGTTTAAGAATGCGGCTCTTAATGTTCTTGTGAAAACCTTGTCTTGTAATAGAGTTTTCTTTCTGATTCCACATGGGAAATAAAGATTGAAATGGAAAGTGATGAACATCACAAGCCTCGCAATTTGTACGAGTGTGTTGCTTCTTTTAATATTCGGTCAGCTTTTCCCAGTTGTTGGGGCTGAAATGTTCTGTGTATTTATCCTTCTTAGTTTTTAGCTTCTATTTTCCAAAATGGTGTACAAGGCTCTTGGAGCGTTTGACAAAAGAATGTTTGTCTACCTCATATCGCTCTTGGTGTCCTTGAAATACTGCTAGGTAGTTTCTCAAGCGGTTGTCGTGATCATACTCAACTTTGCCAGTTGGTTTTACGAAGCTGTGTTTGACTGCAACTCGAGCAAATCCACATCCAAAGAAAGAGGCCATTTATGGCGCCAAATCTATCAGTTTCTGCTCACAGAATTATACAAAGAACACGGCTTTTTTGTCGAAAATTACCTTTAGACCAAGTCACTCCCGTATTTTTGCTACAGAAAACCTTTAGATATATAATTGCAATCTTTGTAGAAAGAGCATAACATCTACATAAATCAGAAACGGATCGTTGCTCACTGATTAGCTCGGTTGAATTTTCCGCCAAAATCTCGCGCATGTCAATTATAAATGTCAACGAAGGCTCATGTAAGCTGTGAGCAATAAGCTTAATTTTTTCTCACGAACCAGAACATCAATCTACAATAATAAGCATTTCGTTACAATTTTGCCATTTATTCTCACCTTTTCACCTAGAAACACGAAAATATACATTATTTAGGCTACCTTACTATTAGCAGAAGCATTATTTTTGAGTTTTCCGCTTCTGTAGTTAAATGTTCCGTAGTAAAACGGGTAAAAAGATTGGAAAAATTAGTCAAACCACGACCATATCAATGCTGCTTCTTCCGTCATTTTGAATCTTGGAGCCAGGCCTGATATCAAGCCATTGAAATTAGCCATTGATATTATTGGCCATTTCGTCTCTAGGACAACGAAAATTGTCGTTCCCAGGTTATCTTTTCGGTGAACTGCTCGGCCAATATGGCAAATTCAAGATGGCGGACAACAGTCTCATGGGGAGGGTATTTTAATAAATGGCAACACTTTTAAACTTCGATATCCTGTTTTTACTTCCCAATACTTGTGTATCATGATGTCTTCCATATCTCTGTGCTTGCCCTTTTAAGAAAATCACTTTATTTGTCATTTAAATTTACAAGAAACGATGCTTTTATAATATGTTTTTATATTGGTTAGAAACTACTTCTACACAAAACACTATTTCGTCTAAGGCCAAGCACAGTTTAACAAGTATCCGACATTTCAAAAGTACCACTGCATTTTTCAAGAATTACAGAAAAAGTGTTGCCATTTCTTGTTGAAAATGGTCTATTTTTCAGCTCTTATCGGCTTTCCTTAAACGTCGATCACGTGACTAAATCACGTGATATTTTACCAGGGAAGTCGCAATGTTAATTTTGTTAAGTAGACCAAATTTCGTTCGATTTTATTAAAACCTCTTTGAACAACACTAATTTATGTTCAAAAAATGCATTTTTCAGTCTGGGCCAATGCCTTAATTTATCTGAGTAGTGTAAAATCTTGGGTGTGAGCTCCTTGGAAATGTGTCCAGGGAAGAAAGTAACTGTGGAGATAACCCGCGAAAAAAGCTACCGGATGCCGAAAGTAAAGCTTTCGAAAAGCATAGAAGCATTTCCAAGGTCATATCAATAAAAACCGCTTTCAAAAACTCCAGAGAGACATGAAGGTTATTTTCTGTCATCCCCTGAGCCATCTCAGGAGGAGAGTTATAAAAGTTGACCCAACGTACTAGAGGTCTGGTTGCACTTATGCGTTGAAATCGGGAGAAATTTCCCATTCTAGAATGACGCAGGCGATTTAAAAGCGCTAGGTACGGGACTAAATGAAATGCAAGGGAGGAGATGGGTCAAGGGATGACAGCCAGTTGAGCCTTAGTAATCCGAGAGGGAATTAGGCTCCCTTTCAAAGCTGTCATCCTAGAGCGATGCGCAAAACACGAAGAGATAAAGGAAATAAATGGACTTCAGGACTGTAATGTTTTATTAACAAGCAAATTAGAAGCAAATACATTGAATATAAGAAAAGAGAGAGAGAGAGCCATTTATTACCGCCACGACCGCTCCTGGCTTACGGGAGGTAGCGATTCGCAAGCTGGTTTCGACGAAAACATCTATTTGCATTATGGCCTCAGTGGTGTAGAGAGCCCTTGACCAGTAGGGCCCGGCAAATGCCGAGAAATGTCAGGAAACGCTGAGTGAGGTCTGCGGGAAGCGATTGTTCACCTTCGAGATGCGGTCAAAGATCTGAGTGTACTCTTTATCATGCAGCAAACAAAGCAAGGAAGCAAGCTTGGAAAACTTTGATAGACTTCCTGAGATGACTTCGATCGCAACGTTTGAGAAGTAAACGGCAAGGAACGACACTTTAGAGTGATTCACTTGCATTACGTTAGTGGCCAAGGATTCAGCCATGGACAGTGCAGTGCACTTGTCGAAGTTAGCCAAATTCCTTTAGCCATACGTTGACAGACGGGTTATTTGCGCCAATATAACCTTTTTGTTGATTTTCGAGAATCCAATACATTAGTGTATCTGATGGATAGTGTCAGGCTGGGAAAAATTAACATAAAAGGAACGTATACAAAAAGGTCTATATTTCGAAACACACTTAAACCATTGAAATCACACGTAAATTATTTTATATGTGCGAATTTAGATATATGAGTAAAGCGGGTACAGTGGAAATTTGCTTTCAAATAAATACAAACAAAAAGGGAAAAACATCCCGTGTCTCAATTCAGCAGTGAGACAGCAATGCACAATGCACGTGGATGCTGAAATCCAGTGGGAGCAGAACAATAAGATGTGAGGGAAAAGGGGAGGTACAAAATTATGCAAAACATATGAACAGAAGAAGCATAGAGTAAAGTACAAATTATTAACCGAGAAAACTAAATTGGGCAAATCAAAGAATACAAACTAAACGGATAAGAAACAGCAAAAACCTATGGTACCGTAAAAGCGGAGAGGCCGTAAACAAAAGGGAAAACGTGCACATCGGGAATGAGGACAGAACTGACAAAACAAGCATCGGCCATGAAGTAACAAATAATATAACATCTCACGTCCCAAAATATACAAACGAGGTAACAAATAGTACAACGAACTAAACATCGGCCA
>NW_028301553.1:16862500-16877500 GCF_042242905.1 Orbicella faveolata
GCGATCTTTTCGTCCTACTGAATGTCCTGACTCAGATTGCACTCTATCCAGCGGCTTAATTTCTCGCTCCTTTTCGGATTGGTGGAAGCATTAGAGGCACGTGACCAACTCCGATGGCTGGCAAAGCAGGCTGGGATCGCCCTAAAGGAAGCTGTGACGCAGGCGGCGGCGGGTGGCTCTTCACCTTCTTAGTGATCGCTCGTACCAGATCTCTAGCATGCTTGAGACTGTAAGCTGACAAAAATATAAAAGAATATCGTCATTTCTAGAAGTTTACCCATTTCTAGGTCAGAGAGGCGATAGTTTTGTCACTTATAAAGAGATTGGGGTAACTTTTTTTTAAATCAGCTTTTCAAACAAATGTTTATAACCTTTCACTTCATGGTAGCTTTTCAGGAGCTCCGCTCTTAGGCTTGGCTAAATCTCTATGTAATATTAACCTCAGGATTAAACTTTTATTTCATGGTAGCTTTTCTACAAGACAAACGCGATTTAGTGGTTATTGCTGCTCGTGTAGGTCATAAAAAATTACGATATGGGTACGAAAAAAAAAAAATCGAGAAAAAGGTTCTTATTCATCGTGGTAGATGCAATAATAAAGTGTATTATCGTTTGTCTCACGATGTAGTCACTTGAGATGTAGATCGCGATGTTTCGACTGCTTACTGCTAGTCTTCTTCAGGCGATAAGGTCGACTGATTGCACAGTATCATTTATATCACAAAGGTCGGTTGTGATTGGTGCATTTCGATCCTCCTATTAATCCGTTCCGGCGAGTAGCTGTTCCCTCAGTGGTCCGCTGTTGTACCGTTCTCCTGTTGTTGTGTTTTTTTATCTTGGGCATCCATGCTTCAGGAATTTCAATTCCACTATCCCTGTTGATGTTATTAGGTTGAAGTCTTATGTGAATAGCTTCCTTGACCCTACGTGTGTCCCAGTGAGGATCTCGATCAATAAGCGTGACCTCATTCCAGATAAGATAGTGGCCGGTCTCGTGGGTGTGTTCAGAAACGGCGGAGGTCTGGGTAAGGGCGAGTCGTATATCCCTGTCGTGTTCTTTGATCCTCCCCTGCATAGATCTCCCTGTTTCTCCGATGTAGACTGCCGCACTCACAGGGAATCCTGTAGACAACACCATCCTGTTTAGCCGGGTTGACGGTGTCCTTTGGTCGCACTAAGTGCGACCGAAGTGTCGTGTCGGACTTAAAGACGGTGCGAATGCCTTGTTGTTCTAGGCAGCGGCGGAGAGACTCCGAAACTCCTTAGACATAAGGTAAAACGGCGGTGGATTTAAATTCCGCGACGGGCTCTCTTCTTGGCGCTGTTCGTGCCTTTGTGATCTTCTGTACAAAAGAGGAGGGATATCCGTTAGAAACAAGTACAGATTACAGATGTTTCTTCTCTCCAGCGATTACTGATGGTCTGGTCACAAGACGTTTAGCCCGGTCGTACAGACACTTCACAATACCGCGCTTTACTGACTGAGGGTGGTGTGAATCATACGCTAGGTACTGATCAGTATGTGTTGGTTTCCTGTAGACACTGGTGGTAAGGCGGCCATCAGGATTTCTATAAACTGACGTGTCGAGGAAGGCGACCTTGCTGTTATTCTCGATCTCCATGGTGAAACGGATTGATGGTTGTTTGCTATTTAGGTGCTGCAGGAAGACGTCAACTCTATCCCGATCCAGGATGGTGAAAGTGTCATCTACGTAGCGTTTCCAGATCTTAGGCTTGCAAGGTGCGGACTCTATTGCTTGTTCTTCAAATATCTCCATGTAGAGATTAGCAATAAACGCGGATACAGGGCTCCCCATGGCTGTGCCGTCTCGTTGTTCGTAACTCGATCGGTTGTACTGGAAGTACGTAGATCTTAATACGAAATCCAAGAGGTCCGCAATTTGAACCGGTGTAAGTGTCGTGCGGTCAGCCAGGCCTGCGTCTTTCTCCATTTTTTGTAGCGCGGCTTGTACGGCACCCCCAATCGGTACGTTGGTAAACAGTGACTCTACGTCGAAAGACACCATGATCTCGTGGTCCTTCGATCTCTCTCGAAGATCCACAAGGTCGACACACCGCTTAGGCCAATTGTGTCGTGTGTCAACACCTTTGCATACGACCTGTCTGCTTTCTTGGCTAACGTATTATCTCCTCTTGCAGGTAACTCGAACTTCACAGTGAAAAACTCAACTGACTTCGCCTCCACCATCGTCAGTGAAGAGATCCAGGACCACGAGATCACGGTGTCTTTAGACGTAGAGTCACTGTTTACCAACGTACCGATCGAGGGCGCCGTACAAGCCGCGCTACAAAAAATGGAGAACGACGCAGGCCTGGCTGACCGCACGACACTTACATCAGTTCAAATCGCGGACCTCTTAGATTTCGTATTAAGATCTACGTACTTCCAGTACAACTGATCGAGTTACGAACAACGAGACGGCACAGCCATGGGGAGCCCTGTATCCGCGTTTATTGCTAATCTCTACATGGAGATATTTGAAGAACAAGCAATAGAGTCCGCACCTTGCAAGCCTAAGATCTGGAAACGCTACGTAGATGATACGTTCACCATCCTGGATCGGGATAGAGTTGACGTCTTCCTGCAGCACCTAAATAGTCAACAACCATCAATCCGTTTCACCATGGAGATCGAGAATAACAGCAAGATCGCGTTCCTCGACACGTCAGTTTATAGAGAACCTGATGGCCGCCTTACCACCAGTGTCTACAGGAAACCAACACATACTGATCAGTACCTAGCGTATGATTCACACCACCCTCAGTCAGTAAAGCGCGGTATTGTGAAGTGTCTGTACGACCAGGCTAAACGTCTTGTGACCAGACCATCAGTAATCGCTGGAGAGAAGAAACATCTGTAATCTGTACTTGTTTCTAACGGATATCCCTCCTCTTTTGTACAAGAGATCACAAAGGCACGAACAACGCCAAGAAGAGAGCCCGTCGCGGAATTTAAATCCACCGCCGCTTTACCTTATGTCCAAGGAGTTTCGGAGTCTCTCCGCCGCTGCCTAGAACAAGGCATTCGCACCGTCTTTAAGTCCGACACGACACTTCGGTCACACTTAGTGCGACCAAAGGACACCGTCAACCCGGCTAAACAGGATGGTGTTGTCTACAGGATTCCCTGTGAGTGTGGCAGTCTACATCGGGGACACAGAGAGATCTATACAGGGGAGGATCAAAGAACACGACAGGGATATACGACTCGCCCTTGCTCAGACCTCCGCCGTTTCTGAACACACCCACGAGACCGGCCACTATCCTATCTGGAATGAGGTCAAGCTTATTGATCGAGATCCTCACTGGGACACACGTAGGGTCAAGGAAGCTATTCACATAAGACTTCAACCTAATAACATCAACAGGGATAGTGGAATTGAAATTCCTGAAGCATGGATGCCCAAGATAAAAAAACACAACAACAGGAGAACGGTACAACAGCGGACCACTGAGGGAACAGCTACTCGCCGGAACGGAACAATAGGAGGATCGAAATGCACCAATCACAGCCGACCTTTGTGATATAAATGATACTGTGCAATCAGTCGACCTTATCGCCTGAATAAGACTAGCAGTAAGCAGTCGAAACATCTCAAGTGACTACATCATGAGACAAACGATAATACACTTTATTATTGAAAAAAGTATATTTGGGAGGGATGGGCAAAGGAGATGTGAGGGGTTGGGGGAGGAGTCGGGGTTAGTACGATCCAACGGAACACCCTACAAATCCACATATATATAAAAACACTATGCAGTACCCCGAGGGATTCACGGGTGTTCTAGCCAACAGACCTTTTAATCTGGCCTTAATTTCTTCACTGAAATAGCCGCATTCTATCCACTCCTCGAAATCAGAGATGAAATCGAAGGCGGTCAGTCCTGGAAGAAATAACAAAACGGGAATGATCGTTATCATCTCAGTTGCTAGCCATTTTGAGGTGGGTTTTATACAAGTCTCTTTAAACTCAGCATTATCCAGTGTGAGGTTGAGTCTCTTGAACTCTCCCTACCCCGTCCGGGTTCAACCCTTACAGTTTAGGTTCCAGACCGTATCGCTGTTTTCACCGTTAGTGATTTAATTGGCCAACCCGGGGTGATAAGGCATTCTCCACCTCACGTAAACCGCACGATTTTCTTTGGTCACAGGTATCGCGGACGCTCCGTTGTAACAAAACTCCAAGTTGTTGTGCTGTGACCTTGTGACCACAGTGCAAATGCTTGCCTCACATCTTCTACGCATAGCCTCGTGTTTAGCCCATCGCGCAGCAGCAAGCGACGCGCAAAATGAAAAGCCTGGAAAATGATAGGAACGCATTTCATACCTTGGAGGTTTCTTGACCTTACATTGGCACCTGTGCGTAACAACACCAGAAAAAGAAGTTTTTACTAAAGTCGAGCATCAAGGGATCTTATAACAGTACTCTAGAGAGTCTTTTAATCTAATTTCTCAAACTCTTAAATAATTCATCAAGTTTAAACAAAGGAAATCATGACCGTGGCTGTGTTTCGATATCTGATCTTAATTCGCACAGATTTTAACGACTTTATTTCTCCATTTTCTCCTTAGTTTTAGTTTCGAGTGAGAAAATATGTCAAACACGTAAGACAGTGTTTGACCACATTTCCAAACACCTCGAAGTTCGTCCAAAAAACACTGACCGCTGCACGTCGTAGTTTCAACTTTCTTCTCGGTGTTTGAAAATGTGGTAAAACACGGTCTTTCGTGTTTGATAAATTACTTACAATCACAGATAGACAGATACAGACATTAAAACCATTTCTCTGCAATAACATACGTAATCTACATGTAGCTACACAACATTCAATGCTCCCTAATTACAGTTTGATAAAAGGTCTCACTTTGCTATAATTACTTAGAGAAAGGAATGTTTTTGTTCAATATATTCGTTGAGCTTAAGGTGGCCGAACACAGTTTTCGCGCGCGCTTTTGCTGATGCAATTCAGCGCGCGCACAAGGATTGCAAAAAACAAACATGCCGTCAATAGAGCGATCATTTTATTTACCCAACACCCGCAGTATCTGTGCTATTTTTCTCTATAATTGAACGCAGTGTATTGATGGCTTTAGTCTTTTATCACAAATATATGTTAGAAAAGGTAAAGATGGAAAGAACTTAGCAATTCTCAGCTTTTTCTTTGCTACCGAAAGAACCCAGTTAAATGCAGCGCATGCGTAGTAAGTCAAAAAATTGCGATTGAATGAAAATTTGCACTCTCGGAAATACTCCTATTTCTCGAGAACCACTCATTAGAATTTCACGAAATTTGGCACGAAAATACTTTAGGAAATAAGTAACTGGAGCATTGAAAATAATTGAACTTTAACAAAGGAAACTCTAGATATTACAGTAAACCTTCAACAAGGGATAATTAAAGATTTCTCTGTTAAATTATTAGCAAAATGGTGTGAACTTGTGAGAATCGTTACAAGCTTGTTGCATGCAAATTATAAAGAAAATCTAATGACTAGATTTTCTACAAATAAACAAAACCGATTTTAAAGGCCCGTTTATTTTTATTCGTGTCGCCATGGCAACGGCACATACGTCAGCTTAACCGTCAAAAAACCAAAGTTTGTGTTGTTAACTTGCTTGCTGCCATTTTTAGCGACCGAGAGATCAAGGGTTTTAGAGAAAAAGGTGAATGAAACACAGGTATCAAAAACTGTGTTCAGCCACCTTAAGAGTTTCTGAACTAGCAAGAGACTACTTGTTAAACTTACCATGATTTAGTAGTAGACTAGCAGCGTACAGATTGTTCGATTGAGTGGCGTAAAACAGAGGGCTACACAAATCATCGTTCATAGCATCCACATCAGCATCGAAAGACAACAGCAGCTCTAACAGATCCGAAGAATTTGACAGGCCAGCTGTCAGATGAAGAGCGCTGAAAAAAATGAAGCCATAACAACGACGTAGCGGTTGGAAACGACATTTTTACGGGTTACGATACGATACCATGTACTATAAGTTTTATTTTTTACACAGTATTTCCATCAGTCTATCTATTTATTTATTTATTCATTTATTTATTTTTTAATTTTATTTTATTGGAATGGTAACAACATACAAACAGAAGAAAAGAAGAAAAGAAAAAAAACAAAAAACAAAAAACAAAAAAAACTACTATTTACAATGATTGAATTAAAATAACCTACACTTAGACTAACTACAATACAGTTGCCCTACTAAACAATAGAAATAAACGGTGTTTACGATTATAAAATACGATACTTATCTTATTTCTTGCATTTTAGCCGACAACGGTACTTATAATCAACTTAAACCGCATTTGAATACATGATTTCTCTAGCTGTATTGTATTATATCACTTATTCCTTAATATTCTTAATATGGGCAACACAAAACAGAACAAAACAACGAAAAAGAAAGAAGGATGCTCTAGTTGGTTTACCGCATATCATAACACCTCCTGTGTTGATTTAAAGGGGGGCTTCAGTCTATTTATGATAATCAATTAACTACCTATCTTCCTAACTACAATCGAAGAATACAATTCCAGAAAAAACCAACATTAAAAACTGCTGTTCATGGAGGCAGTGTAGAAAACATTTACTTGGCGACTTAGTTTAGTCTTGAACTCGTTTAATGAAGTTGCTTGTCTTAATTCCACAGGTAAGTTGTTCCACAACTGAGCTCCACTCTTCAGATAATCAGTGCGAGCTTGTGGAAGAACTAATTTGAACCAATTTGGTTCTCTGTTGTACGCAGCAACTGCTTTTACATGTAACGTGGCAAAAAGAAAAGAATATTATTCTATTTTTTCTGGAATGTTATCAGGTGCATTTTTCTCAATAAACCATTTTCGATATATTAAAATTCAGCTTGGCAGTGACGCTTAGAGGACACAAACAAAGGAAACTGAATGGCCATATTTATTCATTTATAATAATAATAATAATAATAATAATAATAATAATAATAATAATAATAATAATAATAATAATGATATTTAGTAAGGGAATCCAACTCGCCAAAGGCGGTTTTCAGTGGAGCCCTCCTAAATAAAAATCACCTAAAAATGACATAAGAGCTACCTAATAAATTACTACAAGCTAAAATAAATAAGAGTAAAAAGAGTTCGTATTAGTTAAAAAGTTAAAATTCTAAAGATTAAAATTAGCTAAAATCATTCAAAAAAGTTTTCAGTTTTGCTTTATTTTGTTTGTGTCCTTTATGCCTCACCATAAAGCTGAATTTTAATATATCGAAAGTGGCCTATTACATCGGAGTTTCTTTTTTTCCCCCTATTTTGCGGAAAGGGAGTTGCTTTGCGTTTGCACGGTTAGGTCGTGTTCTATTGGGATCAACCGTTTCAACCGCAACCGGTTTGGGTTGATACGGTTGGCGATTCTCAATAGAACACTTTTTCAACAGTTTTCGGATGAAACGCCGCAACTCCTGGGAATAGTCCTTACGTGAGCTACAGTCACGCGACATAATCACGCAAATGCTTTTTCAACCGTTTCAACCTGGTTTGAGGACGGTTGAAAAATTTGCTCAACCAAACCAATCGAAACGGCTTTCCCCCCGGTAGAACACGAAAAAACCTGACCAACCCAATCGAGTTGACCAGAAATGGTTGATCCCAATGTATAGAACACGATCTTAGGTCGTGTTTTTCTCAGGAGTTACCGCGTTTCAACTGAAAACGATTGGAAAAGCGTTCTATTGAGAAACGTAAACCGTTTCAACCGAAACTGTCTGCGCTTGAAACGGTTGATCCCAAAAGAACACAACCTTAGTGTTGCGCTCAAGCGTAGAGTGTTCCAGCCAATCACAGCGATGATGATCTTGGCCAATTAGGTGCAATCGTGCTTGCCCTACGCATCATTGTTTAAATTTTTGCCGCCCTTTGTCAACGTTATCGTCCCTCCCCTCCCAGGCTACAAAATAGACTAAGAAAGACTTGTAAGACGGGAGTACTATTGTTAAGGACTTACGTATTTCCTCCAGGGTATGTAGGATTTACCGAGGCACCCTTCCGCAGAAGAAATCTGACGGTCTCCACACGATTGGCACTGAAACACCACAGGAAAGAACGAGAAAACGTCATTAACATTGTCACCAGCCTCCACACCCAAAATTACAATACAGTCGAACCTCTCCACAACGGCCACCTAGGGGAAAGCGGAAAGTGGCTGTTGTAGAGAGGAGGCCGTTATGGAGAGGTACGGGTGTGATATAACACCTGTATTTTTCGGGGTTGCAATAAGTAACACCATCAAATTATATTGATAAAACAAAAACCAAACAGAAACAGAGACTGGCGACGCACAGTACAAATCAAGTTGAGTGATCTTTAACAATAAATAATGAGGTTTTGTATGTACTGTTGTTAGTCGTTGAGTAACTGGCCGTTGTTGAGATGTTATTTTGACAGTTGGGACGTACTTCAGTGGCCGTTACCGTTGTGGAGAGGTGGCCATTGTAGACAGGTTAAAATACCAGTGAATGTACATGTATGGACTGTCTGCCGGGACAAAATCAAGTCGTTGAAGAGAGGTGGCCGTTAGGGGATACTCGACTGTATTATAAAGATTAAAAGACTTCCTCACGAAGATGTCGCACACTCGTTTGTCACCCTTCACGCAAACAGTTTTCGCTCGCTGCATTATCAGTCTACGCTGGCTTTAAACCTTTTCCCGTTCATCACACAACCTTCGCTTTTTAACACGCATTTTCTCGTGACAAGCGGAAAACTCGTCTTCTCGGAAAGTACTTTAAAACGAAGGAAGAAATCGGCCCCTGTCTTACCAAGGTACTTCTTCAAGCAGGATCTTATGTACAAGTAAATCTGTTTCTTTCTCTTTGAATTCAAACTTGTTTTCCGCCAACCTAAAACAAGAACATGGACTTCATCACTCAATACTGAAATAACCAGAGAAAAGACAGCTATTTACATGAACAAAACCGTTCCCTGCAGAAAATGAAACAGTTATGAAGTGGTGACATAAGAGAGGTAGACGAGAATGGAAGGACAATTGGAAGAAACATAAAATAAGGGTAACAACAGTTAACAACGAATGTCTTGATTAACGTTTTACTGTTCTTACGATTGCCATTGAGCATGAACTTAAACTAAAGTATTTTTACAATAACTGCTTGATTTCTCGCACGCTAATTGGCTCATTTTTAAACACAAATAAGAGTAAAGACGGATAAAATTTTAATTTATGCAAGCTCTCAAGTTCAACTTTCAGCTGTCAACTTTTTAACCAATGAGATTTTATGGACTTTTTTAAGTAGCTAATCAAAAAGCGAGAAAAGCTATTGACAATGCTCGCGTCATTTTGAATAAAATTCACTTTACGACAAGTTTATGGCGTCTTTTGCCCTCATTTATTCTCGGCATTTGACCAACATGGGGTCTCGTTATTGTAAAAAAAAGCAAATTGACGTCAGTTTTTTATACCTCTGTACTCTTATTGATGATAAATGTCGTAGTAAAATTGTCAAAGTTTACTGCGTAACCAGCCACAGCCACTTTGATGTTTGTTAAATTTAAGATAATGATTAGACAAGTCAACAGAACAGAACTCGGATCGCTGTGCAGAACTACCCTTAGGTTAACTTTGCTACAAACGTGTTGGCAGCATGCAATACAGACATGCGCACTTACCACCTCGCACAGTCAAGGAAGTCGTTGGCCACTGACAAATGAAGAAGACTGGGCGGAGTTTTCTACAATGGATAAACAATATCTGCAAAACAATACTTGAAACCCAAACTTACAGGTAATACAGTGGTGTTAACAGTCGGGGACCTACACAGCTAGTATCCCTGACGGCTAATTAGGCCACGCTTTTCAGAAAAGTTAGGGAGCTTTATTAGGTAGCTTAAGAAACCACGACGGCGACGCCGAGGACAACGTCGATTAAAAATGAGTTTATATTTTACCTACGAATCTCGCGGTACTCTAAAGTCATCTACTTTGTTTATCACTGTCAAAGCTATCACGAAACTAAATCTGGGACACATCGATGAATTAGGAAGAAAAATTTAAAAAAATAGCCGTCGTGGTTCACGTTCTCCAGACAACGCAGAATTCGATCATTTCACGTTCTTGTTTTGCAGAGGAGGGCAAAGAAAAGTACCAAGAATTATAACGCACGTGCACAGCCGTTGTTCTGCTCATTAAATCTTTTGTTTTGCGACGTTGCCGTTGCCGTTGCCGTCGCCGTCGTGGTTTTCTTAAGCTCCCTATTAGCAACGACGACGGCGACATCGAGGACGACGCCTAGTAGCACAGCTGTTGTTTTGCTCATTAAACCTTTTGTTTGACGACGTTCTCATTGCCGTCGTCGTTGTGGTTTGCTTGAGCTCCCTGTTGCTGCTATGTGAGTGCCCAATTTGAACCAAAAAGGCAGCGAAATTGCACCTGCCAACAAACTGGACGCGCTCTGTAATAAGCTGCAAGTGCCGTTGCCGGTTCTTGGACTACACTACACTACGCCGGAGGAATTTGAAAACGGAGTTTTCACTTCGAAAACGCATCAAATGTTTTCCGTTCACACTACGTCGGAGAAATTTCAAAACGCAACAATCACCGGTCATTTTGGATCTGTGTTTGAGGAAAACTCGGGCAGGGAAATCACACATGATTATCGCGACGTCATCGCTTTCGAAAAGCTCTGGTTTCAAAATGTTCTTCGGCCACAGTAAAACGCCAAACTGGCGTTTTCAAATTCCTCCGGTTTGAATGGCGTTTTCCTCAGCACCGTTTTGGTGAAGGATCAGTGTGGACAGTAGGCCTAACCGTAGAAATAAGGCTGCGTTTTCGAATTTCTCCAGCGTAGTGTGGACGGGGCCTAAGTTTGGGAAACCAACATAAAGATGTAAAACAACCACAGCTTTTTGAATGACAGAAAATGTGCTTTTTTGTGACCGTTCAGTTCAAAGTTAAGAAGTATTTTTCTTTAATTGAATACCTCATTCTCCATTTCTAAGTTTCGCTTGATGCTTCCTTCAGTGTCGAAGAACAGGAGAGCTTGAATGGCGTCTATTCGACCTTGCATGGCACAACAGTGAATGGGCATCAAATCCTTAAGCACAAATAAAAAGTAACTTAAATGGAAAACAATCGACTGAGCCCGCAGCTTTCGACATCCTTGCACTAGTCTTTGATTGAGTAAATATAAGACAATGGTAAAGTACAAAGATTTGGCACTTATCGCCAAGATAGTTCGAGTAAGATAAATCAAACAATAAAACATTAAAAAAGGTGATCTTTTGACACTCACTCGATTATTTCTGATGTTTAGTGGGGCTTCTTTCATCAGCTGTACAATGAAAAAAAAAAAGGCATGAAGAGAGAACAACGTATCAGTGGGAAGGACAATAACGGAAGGCATTGAGCTGTTAGAACGAGCAGCAGATTGATTTGTTTTGGTTTTGCTTTCGTTTTCTTCATGGCCGACAAGATACGCGTGGTCAAACGCTTAATCAGACAAAAACGTTAAAATAGAGGTTTTGCACGACAGCCATGTTACATGGCAGAAACAATAGATTATTTTTCCTATGGGGAAAAAATGTTCTTTCTAATGCAAAACATTTTCATCGTTTCTGCCATGCAACATGGCTGCCGTACAAAACCTCTATACGGCAGGGTTAATCGGGAGTGGAATTCCTGTGGCTGCAGTAAGTCTGGCTGGGATTACCGTGGTTAATCTCACCATCTTTTCAATGCATTCTAAGTCAGTGGCCTCTCCACTTTCACCGTAACATTTGACATGCAGTGGAGTGTTGCCATCGTGGTCTTCACTGTCTATGTTTGATCCTGCCTCCAGGAGAAGCTACACAAAGCAATAAAAAACCAAATTACACGCTGCAACGGGTTAGCCAGTCAATTGGACTGGTAAGTGCTACAAATTACACAAAAAGTAAATTTCATCTTACATCGGGCAGCAGATAAACAGCCGTAACACGGACAGAACCAATTAAACAAAGATCTCATGCATGACGCTGGAACAGTCGTACAGCTAAGATATCAGATTATTTCCGGTTCCAAAATGAAAAATTACCAATCCTTCAGGGGTTTTAGTTTCATTAGATTTTTTAAAATAACATTTAAACAGCATTAATTTTTTTCTTTTAAATAAGGTCCTGTAATAACCTGACGTGCTGCAACTCTTAAGCTCGACAGGTTTCGTCATTTTGTTATAGAGCACGTTTGAATTTCCACGTTTATGCTTTGAGTGACATTAAATGGCGGCCCGAGAAGGCTCTCCCGTAAGTCAAAAGATGAGTTAAGTCTTTGCTAACTTGTCGGAGCTCTAGAGTAGCACCAACATGGCGTCTCCATACAAAGCTCTGTAAATCTGGGTGCAACACTTCCGAATAACGCGTGAATGAAAAACCGCACAGGCCTAAATCTTAGTTTATATATCAGTCATCTATCACATCATGGACCAGATTTTTGGCTTAATTTATTGAATGGTTCCGACTTTTATTTTTGATGGCGTGACAGTGTAAAGCAGCCATTGTACATTACAATTTAGGTTAGGACAAGGGTAAAGCTGCGAGAAAACACCTATGAAAGGGGCTTACAAGTTTCCAAATTTCTAACTCTGAACGTAAAGGTACATTAAAATTCTTATTAGTGCAGATGACATGCAAAGTTTGTCAAATGACGAGAACTAGTTTCAGGGGGAGAGGTGGTAATTGGGCGGGGTAGGGAGTGGAAGAGTCAAGTAGGTTTTCCCTGTAGGCGTATGCCACTGAAACGGTGAACTTCACAAATCTGTGATTTTGTTAGGATGGGTTGCAATTTTCGAGTGTCCCCCTCTCTACTACTAAGTTTCTAGTGTTATTACCAGCTCAGATCGGTAATAAACAATAAAGATGCAGTCGGAACCGTCAACAAATTTAACGAGTATACCTCTACAGTTGCCGCGTCTTTGGCTCTGTGCAGGGGCGTGGCTCCTTTGTAGTCCAATATATTGACATCCACCCCTTCAGAAAGCAGGGTCTGAAAATAAGGTTTGAAACCTGATTAAATAACATCCCTAAAGTTTGCTTAATCTATGACAAAATTTTAAAAGAAACGATTAAAAATGGTTAAAAACGTAAAGCACGGTTTTCGACATAATGTCGTCTTCAGAGTTAAAAAGTCGTCTGCTACTCGCAAATTTATATCCGTTACGTAATTCCCGATGGGAACAGTTTAGCCATATAAGAATGAATTTGCTTGTTCAAGCTGAGTTGCCATTGTTGAATTATTAGGCCTTCTAGAATTCTTCGGTTGTAGCCTTGTACATGTACATATTTTCTGGTTGAGTAAATATGGCTTCTCTTAATGAAGGGTCTTTATAGAAGAATATCTACCGCTACCGAACGGTTTTCGTATGCGTTTGACTAATTTAGTGGAAAGCCAGCAGCTTAACGGAAAGCACGTTAAACTCCAGATCTCGAGGTCTGTATTCGCGCTCTAGCCGGGGTCATTGTGTTGCCTTGCTTGAGCAAGACATTGCATTTTAACCGGTGCCTCTCACTTCACCCAGGATATAACTGGTGTTGGCGAATTATTTGGCCGCAAACCAAACAGAATGCTGGGGCCCGTTTTTCGAAAGCCCTGGAAACTTTTCGGGCCCGCAAAGCCATTTTTAATTAACATGTATCTAAACACAGGGAGTTGCATACGCCTGAAACTTCTTGTATGAAGAGAACCCCCGTTCATATTAAGAATACGTGATTTTGGTATGGCTTTCCAGATGCGAAAATTTTTTCGGGACCTTCGAGAACCAGGCCCTGGGCGACAACTTTTGACGGGCTACCTTTCTATCCCCTCATCGCTTTTTGCAACGGAACCAGTGTTAACTAACTTGTCCTTTTTACCTAGGTAAGACACACTCGTGATCCCTTAATGGAATGACTTAAAGTTCTGTCATGGGGCTAAATATCTGAATTTAAAATGCCAGCCATTGTTATGATCTAGAGCGGGGATTGTTTCCTAAAATATTACTTCATCTCATCAACGTAACAATGCAACCGTTGCTTTAGAAACCTGTAACCCGATACAGATGTTTGATGTCTAAAAGGTTTCGCAAGAAGAAAGGGTAGAAAGAAAGCAAAAGATAGACATTAAGGTGGTATAACCATCACCAAATATACCTTAATCACCGGGATCGCTCCAAAGAACGAAGCTGTATGGAGGAGCGTACTACCGCTGACACACCTATCGGAGAGTGAATAAAACTTAGACAAATAGCAATACAGGACATGATAATCTTACTCGAAAGAAATGATCAGTTCAAACAGTTCTGTTGGAAAATCTCAATGAGCTTTAGAGGCAGCGTGGCCGAGTGGTTAGAGCGCCGGACTTGAAATCCGAAGGCCATGGGTTCAAGACCCGTAATGACCACTTAGCTGGAGTTGTTTCTCGGTAGACCCTAGTTTCAAATCCCCGGTCATGCTTGTAGCCAACTAGTCTGCCTCCCGTCAGTCAAGGTTTTTAAGCCTATTATGCTTAGTTGATATATTTGTTTCTTTCAGTTTAAGTGGCATGCCTGCGAACTAGCTGGGTGTAGCTGAGCGCGTTGACCAAGCTATGAACAGTTTTTTGTTAACATTTTTTGAGCTCAATATTGATTTCCTTTTTTCGTCAATTTGAAGGTAATTGTGATTTTAAAGGAAACGAGAAGTGAAGAGCTGGGTCATCTTTTCAAGCGTTTGGCACGGGTCACGACTATTTACCTTGAATTCTGAATACTCCTTGAGACACTATAATGATTAGGTCTTTGTTTGCATTGTTCTTGCTAATAATAACGAGCTAGGGCGAGGGGGAAATAATTTTGATATCTACCTGCTTCTCAGACTCGCCATCATCTTTTCCTTTCTGTGATGTACGTCCACAACTGTAGCGAGCTTCTCGATGTTTCCTGATATCAACTGAGGAACTAGTTCCTGCCACTCTTTATACTTTGCTGAAAGA
>NW_028301553.1:16880000-16960000 GCF_042242905.1 Orbicella faveolata
AAAGAATCTTGATTTCACTAGAAGCTTCGTATTGCAGTTGACACACTCAGATTTATCGAGAACAAAACATGACTTTTCCTTTGGTCTTTCTTTTTGCTCCTTCTAGTCAGATCGCACGTCTATCAACACTTTCCCGGGGTTTCCAAAACATTTGGTCATGGACCGGACCCATTAAGCACTGGAGAGGCTTGAGCTTACTATATCTGTTTTTCTTGTGAGGGCATTTTAGAACACCCATTAAACTGAAACACTGGATTCAATGTAACTTTACATACAAGTTTTTGTACTGTATCTAGTTCTCCTGTCTTCGCTGCTTTGAACAGCAGTCGCTGACACTGCAGTGTAGTGCCTGGAAATATCTGGTATAGGAACCTGAGGAGAAAATTGAAAATCATTGTAAGTTGATGAAATACGCTTTAGAAGCAGAAACAATTATGCAAGAAATGAGTAAAAAGTCATTTATTTGACATACCAAGATCCAGCCTTTAACGTTTTGTTTCTAGATGAGCTTTCAAAGTAAATCTGAAGAGTAAGAAGAACAAGCCTCTATCGGTGATAAGTTGCCAAGCTAACAAGGTGCACTTAGATCAACAATTACTATTTCATGTATCAAAGAAAAACCAACAGTAATGCTTTGATTTCGTCTACAGGACAGAACGTGATAATCAATGAGGAAAGAGAACGAACTTACAACTTATATATAAATAGGATGATCGTGTTTGAAAGTTTGTTGTTAAGTGGAAGGATATCTCTTTCTTGGCTCATCTTTTAAATGAAACGCAACTGGAAGACTGTGAAAAATACCGGTGTTCACTTTGCTAAGTTCTGTAATTGGTTTATAAAACTGATGCAATTTGGTTTGACCAGTTACAAGAACCTTCCTTGAACAAAGCCAAACATATGCGTGACGCGACCTGCGCGCGTTTTCCCGCCCTTTGTAAGGGCTGCATGTTTTCATAATCACTTTGAATTCGAATTATAGTTAAAACCCGCGTGTAAGAACCTAGTCGTTTAAGAACCTACTGGCAGAGATTTTTTCTTTTTTTGCCCAAAAATATAAGAACCTGTTTAGCTAAGCAAGATCAAGCAGGTTCTTATACGTGGGTTACAGTCGAAGTTATGATAAACATTTTAACCAAGGAGTGTGACTTTGAGGTCTATTTCAAATTTATATTACAAGAAAATACCTAATACAGTTGCGAATAAATACAGTAACTATATTCAAGGACCAAACCTAATTGTATTTATTTTTTCTGGTAATTAACAACTACACCTCTTTCATAAAAATTAAGGACCTAATAATCAAGAACCTACTTAACCTAAATTTCCAATAACTACCCCCAAAAGAACTTGTTTTACCAGACTTCAAAAAATGAAGCTTCTTACACGCGTGTTTTAGTGCATTTTCCCTCAAAATGTATTACCTCATATTTTGCATTATCACCACTTAATTCCACCACTTGGTCTTCCTCCAAGCCAAGCATTTGTCGCACGGTTTCTGAAAGATTAAACACAATTGAAAGACTAAATTGTAAACCCATAGAATATTACAGTTTTAACCCTTGTCTCTCTTAGAAACGTCAACTGAAAATGAGAGGGTAATTAAACTTTGGAAACGTTTACGAGTTATTTGTAAGTTTCCCTTATTCAAGTTACAAATAGTTGCAGTAGGATCCATACACTTTGTCCACAACGAAGTTGTGCCGACTGTCGCGGTAGATACACACTTTAGAGCGGTTTTTTAATCGAGTGTGGAAACGTAATTAACTTTACACGTCTACGCTACACGATTGGCTTAAAAAAACTCGGGGCCCTTTTTCATCCAATCAGAAGCCGTAAAACAAAAACCAATCATGGCTCGTTTGCACCCGTTTTTTCCGCGCTTTGCGTCTTCTACATGTAATAACTATGAGTTTTGATTGGTTCAATATGTTTTCTGTGCCCTTTGAGATTGGCTAGGGTGATTACCTTGGTTTTGGTTTTGGGTTTACTACACTAGTGGTTACATAAGAATCAGTCTGGCAAGCGTTACCTTTCTGATCTGTATTTCCCGAGAAGTCGTCAAAAAATTCGCCTGCAGTGAGAACGTTACAAAGACAAAAATTTGTTACAATCAGGGAGACCTATATCTACATGTTATTTACAAGAGCTCTGTCACAGTATTTTGAGTTATTTTGGCCACATACAAAATTACCTTTAAATTGAAGGAAACCTCAAAATAATAGTTAACTAAGATAAAAAAACACCAAAGAGATAATGATAAACCATACAGGAACAAGGATGGTTAAGGATGTAGAGGATTAACATGGATTACAAACAACGAACTTGAAAAATTTAGGCTGAACTTTTCACGATGTGCAAACCGTGACGTAGCTCCCTAAAAGCAGTCGGTGTCAAGATCTTTGCTTGAGTTTAAAACCAATCATAATGTGCGTAGCATCTTGATTAAGGTTTTAGCAACTCATAACGCGTGTGACTTTCAACCAATCAAAGAGTTTCATAGATTGACTCACCAGTCTCTTTGTCTTTCAGTACAAGCTTGCGACCCTTCCAAACCGTTTCATGCATTTTGCTACTGTAAAAACCTGTCCCACATGTTAGACTCTGATAGAGAATGAAAAGGGGCTACGTTAACAACTCGTAGATAAAATACGTCTTCCACCGCTGGCAATAATTCATCTAAACTCATATCCAAATCAAATCGGATCTAAGAGCAAAATGAGGTATTCGCGCCTCTCCATACACAAATTTTCCAAGCATGGGGTGGAGAGCTGGCCTCCTGCGCAGACGCTCTTTAGGCTCGTCACCCATGACGAGCCAAAAGAATGTCTTCGTAGGAGGCTAGTGGATATTGAGCTGGGGAGGGACTGGATGGAGGTGGCAGTGAAAGGTGAGGGAACGACGTTCGAGAGGGGGTACACAGTGAGAAGTGAGTAAACGTGGTAGGGAGAGAGGGGACAGCGATCATATGAAGGGACAAGGAAGAGAGGAGGAGGAAAAAACGCAGGTGACAGAACTAGGGGGGCATGTAACGAGTCTCAAAACCGGAGAGCGGAATAAGTGAGCGCAAGTGAGTGAAGGGTTCGGTAAGGGAGTGAGTGAATGAGTGACTGGCAAACACCCATCATCTGTTCTAAATTATTCCGACATTTTAAAGGATGAAAGGAAACACAGACATAAACATAGACATAGTTTAAACTTGGCTATTGTAACGGTGCGTCCTGCAGACTTGATAAGCAGAGTCTACAGGACGCACCAGCTAATTTACAGTTATGCCAAGAAAAGAAAATAACAATTAAGTAAAAATGTACAAACTAACTAAAGGAATACGTCACAGAATTCTTTTACGCAAATAAAGTAAACAAAAACATCAGCATTTTTACTATAAAAGAACCTCTTACCAGGTTGATAATCATGTCAACTGCTAGATCATTGATTGTGGTGTTCCTGGAATCAAAATAACATCACATTACAGATCAATACTGTACACACACAGAGATAGAAAAGAACTTCATACGACTACAAAACTGTCCATAAGATTCGGGTAACTATCTTCAATTTAAAATTAAAAAAGTAAAAAAGATTATTCTCTCGTTGAAAACTTCAGAAAGCTCACTCGTTCGCTTCGCCTCGTACCGTACGACGTTTCGCATAAAAACCCATACACCGTTTAGGCTGCACTTCCTATGAAGTCATCTATAAGCTTATTACTCACCTGGGAACTTTAACCACATCAAATCGTTGCACAATTTTTTCGGCTACCATTGCTCTGCACTGTATGAAACGCAAAGAGAATATATATTTTCTAACCAGGTATTTTGTTAACAAACGTTAAGCTTAAAGGGTCAATGAAGGGTTTTCATTAATGGCCGAGCACAGGGCAAACTGACCAGCTATGAGGATGACTGCCTGGTTTGACCATCTAGAGGAAAGTTATTCTTTTAAAGAAGTTAAATTCAAAACGATGTGCCCGCTTGTGAAACAAGTTGCCCTCCTTCTGAAAACGTTACTGAAGCCCCTGGTTTATGGAAACGGTGTTAGCGAAATTGTCACTCTGTCAGCCTCTAAAGCAGGCGACATAGAATTCAAGGAACGTTAGACTGTTTTTCCGCTCCACTCTCTTATCTTCAAATACCTTATTTTGGATCTCTGCCACTTGCCTCATCCAAACGTTACACTTGACAATGTCGTAGTTCTGTTCCAAAAACTGGATTTCTGAAAACAAACGCATCACGGCAGTTAAAAGTTTTCAGGAAAAATTCAGCGAGTCCGTGCGGAGGATTCCCACAAGAAAAGGTCGGTATTGCTCTCGTTTAGGGGTGTAAATCACGGATTTTGGTCTCACTTGGAGTTTTGGGGATGATTTTTTATTTTTTTTTTAAGCAGTCAAGGTATCTTGTAGGCTTGAACTCGAAGAAATTATTAACAAAAAACGCTTTCTGTCCGTTTTAAAGTGGTATCTTTCAGGGGACAAATAAAGCTCGAGGCACACCCAAAATGGTCTCTTTTCTCGACGTGCATCACCGACATTTTCACATGGGAATTCTCCCTCCACCCCCACCCCCGGGGTGATCAAATAAGCAAAAGAGGGTGCATGTAAATGAACAATCCAGTGAACGTAAACAGAAAACATACATTTGAACAATATGCATTTATACATTTGAACATTTTAATAAAACAAAAATTCAAAATATAGTGCAGTATGTACCTTCATCATAAACGGATATAGCATTTTCTAATTCTTTCTTTCTCTTCAAATCCTTCAAATTTGTGATAAGAGACGGGAACTGTTCCATTTCATCTTTGATTCCAATTTTTAAAACGTTCAACTCATCCTAAAAAAAACAATGACATGATTGTTGATGGCGACTGGTTGAATTCTTGGGCTTATGCTTGTGCTTATTTCGCGCCAGTTCCCACTTGTGAAATCAGCATAACACTAGTGATTAACAATAAGCATAATCGCAATCACAAGAAAAAGGAAAATGTTTCGTTTTCCTGTGATTACGCTTGGCAATGCGCTTATCTCCTTAGCTCACAGGTGGGAACCAGGCTTACAGTACGACTATTCGAACCTGGGCCACCTGAAAGAGAACTAACCAATCAAATCGTAACCTGAGAACAATGAACTGGTAGCTTCTCGTGACGGCAAACAACGGTCTGTTTGACGTGAAAACATAAACACTATCGACTCCTCTGCGTTATATACACTCAGAGATTCCGTCCTTGACGGCAAATTATCGCTCGAAAAATTTAGCTTGAAAACTCATTTTGCGACAACTAAACCAAAACCGTTAAAAAACGCCAAAAAATTAGGATCGAAACTAACACAAATGACAAAGCTTCCTGAGAGGTTGGCAGCACTTCGCACTGTGTTGGGTTTTCAATTTTGTTCAGAACTATTGTTCGTGTTCTTCAGTGTTGTTGGTTTATATAACAAAAAAATGATGAGATCGCTATCCTTTGTTATCAAGTAACCTTCTGATTGATAACTCTTTTCCGAGTGGCCCGGTTCGAGTAGTCACACTGTAAAGCATCCCAAATCTGTTGCAACATCCTTGTTCATGAATTAGAGGAGAGCAACAGTGGAGCATGGGACTGTTGTCTGACTGCCACGTGCGTTAGACAGAGAGGGTCTGACATTTATCTTGGCTTCACTAGCTGGCTGTAATGCATAGCAGGGACTCTGAATAAGCTGCTGAATAACTTGTAATGTTTACAGTTGAACCTCTCCACAACAGCCACCTTGGGGACAGCGGAAAGCGGCCCATTGTAGAGAGGTAGCCGTTAGTGGAGGTTCGACAGTTCTTATATTTAGTTCTGCGAATTGGTGATACAGCTGTTAGTACATCAAGACAAGGGCCCGGCCCCCTTGTCCATGATCTTTTTTTAAATTCTCATCACCTGTCTCCTTGAAAATGCATCAATGTCATTAGGAGAAATAAGATTTTCATTGAGAATGAAAGAGTCACGCTCACCAGTCTCTTCAGCACTGCTCTGGATTGACGATACCTGTATCCACTCATGAAGAAAAACCCAAAATAACAGCACACTGCCATGATGTCACCCTATGTAACAAAGTAATTAAAAGCAACTTAGATGTTATTACATATTGAGTTACATTCCTACAACATTGCTGAGACAAAAAAGGGAAAAATAGTTGGGCTAAGATTCCTGGAGAAGCACAGAATAAGAACATTTGATGGGTGACGTTACTTAAGAAATAGAAAACATGGACCGTATTTCTATCGAGGTATAGAAACACGAGTGAATTGTTGTGGAAACGCGAGAGCCAAGAAGCGAGTGTTTCCACAGCTTTTTCGAGTTCTTCCAAACTTCCGCGAGTGTTTCCATAACTCAAAGAAACACGAAGAACAAGTTTTCTATTATTTTGTTTCAGAATTTCGGCTAAGAAAAAATTAAAATGTAAATTCTCTTTTCTCGCCCCATCGTTACGTCAACAGCTTGTGCTAGTTCTGTGCTCCTGTCGAGTAATAGAAATACGATTTTAAACCATGGCGCAGAACGCTTATTGTTCTCGGGACACTTACTTACAGTTCATGAAATATCTTAGGTCTGTCATATTGCCTATTATTATTCAAATAAACGCGAGGTGGCGAGTCTCATTGGCTAAGATAAACGCGCGCCTTTTTCCGTAGGAGACCCCTGGTTGCAGCTGCAGGTTTTTTTCATTTTTTGACGGAACATTTATGGTTACAATGCATATAAAACTAGCTACCTCAACCAAGTCTTGAGAGTCAAAAGGATTGGAAGACTTGAACATCTGGTTTGCAGTTGTTAAGGCAAGGTTTATTGTCCATCTAAAGAAAATAATAGTCATCAAGGTGATATTAATATTATTGTACATCTATAGCCAGAAATACCAAACGTTTTCCATGAATGTAGTCATTCCTCTTACATGCTTACTGTCATCTATAAACAATAAGCACTATCATCAAATGAGAACTTATGACAATAAGTATTGAGGTAACACTCATATGTATATAACATGCATAGCAGGTAATAGATAAAATTTACTTTAATATATATCAAATAAATGTTAATTTTGACCAGCATTTAATAGCAGACCTGTCATTTAGTAAGACTTCTGTGGTAAATGTTTCAGGCACAAATGAATTCACAAGAGCACACAGAACCCTAAAAAAAGAAGACAGAAATCGTAACAAAAAATATCATCATTTCAAAAAGGAGTAGCATCTCAATGTGCCACACATCCCCCATCGGGATCCAAAAATAATTCTGCAATAAGCAATTGTTTCTTCACCTACTGCACCAAATCTAAAACATTATATGCTCTCTTTAAATTTGGAGTGATTTTAGAGCAATGTCTACAGAGAAAAGAAATAATTTTATTATCTACTGTAGATGTTAAGAAGGTTCCAGTTTATTTATTCACTAATTGATTATTATCTTTTGTTCAATATTTACATTAATAATTACTTCAATTTACATACCTGCTGTCAGTTAGGTCACTCAAACTCTGTGAAAACAAAATACAAGTGAATCAAAGAGTATTTAAAACAACGACACTGGAAAGCTGCCTAACCTGATACTCGGGATTTCTAAAAACCTAAATAAATATGAAAGGGTTCTCTAATCTTTCACATTACGACAAAGTCTTCTGAAAGAGATTTCTTGCAAACATTTATAATCACCAAGAGGCATTTACCAAGTATGAGATCTAAATGCAATTGCTAAGTATTGCATTACTATTATAGCTGTAAGTGCTTTGTGCTAAGCAAAACTAACTAATCAAATAGCCCGCAGTGCAGGGGTTATTTTGGAACGTAACACTCAGTAGACCAGGTTTTCAACGCTGCCAGCTTTCCATCTCAATTTTTAAGCCTACTTCCTGGGCAAAGTTTACGAAATCTAAGATGGCGGCCTAATACCAAAATGTGCACTCATGTACCAATAGTGCTAATCAAACAGAAAACAAGTCGTTTAACTTTGTTTAACTTATATTAACCCATTTTATTCACAACAGTCCAGATGAAAGAATGATAATTTTGTTAGAAATAGGGCACTCACTCATCAACCTAAAATGAGACCACAAAGCCAGTTGGCATCATTGACATCAATCAGATAACTGCAAATTAATTTATAATTTGTCATCCCCAGGAATAATATCACATACCAAAACACCCCTAGTGAGCTTACGTCCTTCACGGTTCATTTTAAGGTGAGCATTGACCATGTCCAGGATACAGTACTCCGGGGACGGATAGTTCCTTGATCTGTGACGTTTGATCACCATATCATCTGACTTGCTGTTGATTAAAGACAAAAGCTTTCATTGATTAACAGAACTGATACTGCTCTGTCACTGTAAGCCTGTAAGGCCCAGGTCAAACATCGAACTTCACATGGGATGAACTAAACTGAGTAAATTAAGTTCATGATAAGTTCTACGTCTGACTGAACTGAGTTCGTCTGTAGCAGACCGATACGAATGTGTTGGTCAATCTAAATTTGAATTAAGTTCAATGTTTGGCACATTAACGGTAATGCTTTACCCGTTTGGATCTACTCAAATGGAAATTTAGTTCATCTCAAGTGAATTTTGATGTTTGACTTGGGCCTGAGCCCAGGTAGACCGATGTCAGTTTCAGTAGCATGAAGTTACCAGGAAAACTGCTGTTCCCTTAGGATGGGATGCTAGTTTATCACATGGTTACTACCAGCATTCTGACAGGTTGTTCTGACTTTACATTAATTTTCTAAGCTGAGGCCCATTTTGAGAGTACTAAAATTATTGTGCCTTAATCTTTAAAAAAATGACAACAACTTGTAACAAACCAATGATGAGCCCTAGCTACTACCCAATTGTATTTAAAGCCAGACCCCTCTGGTGTTTCATTTTCATTTTAAGCGGAAAGACAACTGGTTTTTACAGGCAGGCAAAACTTTTTGAACTAAAACTTCACTATAAGAGAAACTTTATTCTAGTCAGGGTCAAACCAGGCATGCAAAATCATCCTCACAGCTGGTCAATTTGCCCGGTGCCCAGCCCTTAATGAAACCCCTGGACCCTTGAACCAGATTCCAACACATAAACCCTTACACCACTCCCTCCGACACATAAAACCATTTCTCATGCTAACAATTCATTATCAATGATCTTAATTCCTTTAATTTACTATTTCATAAAAAGAGGAATTTAGTTGTGGGAGGTACACATTACTAATTACTCGAGCAACTTTGTTTGGAACATGCTAAAAAGAATAATAACTCCAGGGATGGCTACCATTAACTTTGAATTATGTGTTGAAACAAATAGATCAAAAACATACGCTGTGCTTGTTGGGCTGGGAGATGTCAACTGAAATGTAAAGAGAGAAAAATTTGATTATAATTGTCCCATAAACAAAACAGAGCGCTGATAAAATTTCAATAACATGTTAATATTAACTGTAAGTATCACTTTTTTTGTGCTAGACTTGACTTAGTTTAACTAACAGTAGAATGAAAGAGGTAGCCGTGTAAGAAAATTTTAACATGAACCGTGAAAACAGCCTCATAAAACACCAGCAAGTTTGTGATACTTTAAATGTCACAGTCCAAACAAGTTATTTTCAATTTTACATTTCAAAAGTTGCTGCCAAATCACTTTCAATTGGATATATCAATCACAAGGACACAATGGCTGAACACATACTGTTACATGACCCTAGCTAATGCCCCCAAGTTCAATGGTCAGTAAGTAAAATAGATTAATTGGTAGCCAGATCTTTTCCTAATAAGTGATTATAAGTACATTTTGATAAGAGCTGTAAAAAAGTTCAATATTGCTCAACAACATAGGCATGAAGCTCTTTGCATGCATTGGGCCTACGTACAGTAAGTCAAGAGCTCTGTTCCATGTAGCTATATATTACATAGTTACACATATGGTTTTGGTGTATCACATTTGCAGACTGCAGAAGTTTTAACTAATATCGTATTCCCATTGCCATTATCAATAGCTAACCGTAAACAGGCTAACCCGAGTGCTTTTCAGGCTTTAACGTGTGAGTGATTTTCAGGCTAAGTGGAGAGCTATTTAGGTCAAAATGTAGTCTGTAGTCTGCAGTCTGCAAATGTCATACAGCAGACGAGTACGGTTATATGCATTAACTGGGCCTTATCTCTAAGCTTTCACCTCTGGAGAGCCTACTGGTGTCTGAATCAGCGATTTTGATCCAAAGCCTGATAGCATTGATTTTTCAGTCTTGTGAGTAGGTGTCTTGGGTGGAGGTGGAGGAGGTGTCCACTGAAAATTAAACAGAGAGTACAGGTTATAGAACATTACTTACTTTGTAATAGTCTGGACATATGAAAGCACATTTTAATCACAGCAAATTAATTCAGCATGGGATTGATTCATGAGCACAGAGGAGATTGTCTGATAAGCAAATTAATTTATCAGCCATACAATTGTTATTAATACGTACTGAGAAAGGTTTGGATGTCAGCATCTGTCCTTCAGCTTGTTGAAGGAATTCAGATCGTTCCCAGACAAACCAGATATCGTGACAGACAAGGCACCATAATAAGTCAAAAACCTGTTGGAAAGGAGAAAGAAAGAAATCACACAATTTGTCATTAAACCTATAAAATTTTACAACAAGTAACAGTAAGATTATCTTTTATTAAAGTAAAGAAGTAACGATCATATTACTCAACCATGATACAATTAGGGAATTAAAAACACTTGAAACTCTGGGAGATAATGTGCTCACAGCAGAATCAACACAAACATTATTACTATTATTATTATTATTATTATTATTATTATTATTATTGTTGTTGTTGTTGTTGTTGTTGTTTAAAGGCTTATTGAATCCAGCTTCTTGAAATATTTTAAAAGGTGATAGGATTTAACATTCAGATAATCATATTATGATAACAGCTTACTCATTTATTTCATTATTCAATAATATACTACTAGTACTAACTAATCTGGCAAGTACTAATTAAAATTACAACTTTCCTCCAAAAAACACAGTCAAACACCCAAAAAGCAGTCTTGTCCGCACATAATCTATAAAATTTGCACCAATTTCACACTTCTAGTTAGTGGGATCAAAGAGTAAGAATATTCAATATCTATAATAATAAAAAGACATAATATTGTATTAATAAATACTGGTCACAAAAAAGACAAACCTGGTCAGCGCATCTCATGGCAAACATTCTAGAATCCACGTAGGTGTCCTTAGGGATGATCTTCCTATTGGCCGAGATAATTAAATAAAAAATGAAGATCAATAATCTTTACACTGTACCTGGCGATCAAGATCAGATGCATGCAAACAATGGGACAACCTGTACAACACTGGTGGAAAGCCAAGAAATTAACATAGGATCTTTGAGAATCTTACAAGATCTTTAGGACATACCAAAGATCCTCAAAGTTGGGAATTAGGTCTTCTAAATAGACCTTTGAAAGATTTTCATTGGCAGAAGATAACCCTTGCAAAATACATGTATCTTTGCAAGCATCCTGTTATATTTTTACAAGATCCATAAGCTAATTAAAACCTTTGAAGATTTAAGGATCTTGATCGTGATCTTTCAAGATCCTGAAAAGAATTTTAAAGATCCTTAAACAAACATCTTTTGACCAGATTCTTTGAAGATCTTTGATCCACAATAAGATGCTTATGAAGATTGAGCTTACCCTTAGGGATCCTTGAAAAATTTTAACCAGAGTGGTTGAAAGACAAGAAGAATGCCTGCACAGCTATTAAATTAAATTCAACTTACGCATGTTTCAGTTCCTTCACTATCCACTCCACTCTTGTTGTCTTCTGTTGTTGGGTAAGCCTGATAAAATATAAGAAAAAGAGATCCATCTTCAAATGAAAGAAAACAATTGGATGATGATCAATATTTCAGTCCATGACTGACTGTGTCACAAGATAGTCAGAAAATAAGTAGGTAAAGGGTAAAGTGTGCATATGTATGTGTAGAAGCCAAGTGGCCCATCAGGACTGAGCTTATTCCAGTTTCTGACTAGCATGAAGCAGCTAGGAGTATTTCTACTCCCTCCTGGTTGGGATGCTAGTCCATCACTGGGTTACCCCCAGCATTAAATTTTCTGCCACCAATTTATGCACCTGGATGGAGAGAGGCACTGTGAGAGTAAAGGGCCAGGGCTCGAACCCAGACTGCTCAATCCAGAGACAAGCACACTTTATGTCAGGCCATTGCGCCAGTAAGAAGACACTTTGAGTCATAAAAAGAGAATGACCAGTGACAAATGACAACCCAAGATGTAATCCTCAACATAAAATGAAATAAAAAATAGTACAAATTATTAGCAAATGCAGCATTTTGTATTTAAAAATTAGTTTTATTTGCTCAAATTTCTCAGTCTAACAGCTTTTAGCAATATTTGAGTTCACTTACCCATCAAAACTTTGCAGTTTCTCCAATGGTTTGCCAGTTAAACCTAGTGGAAAGGTTCAAAGGTTCAAAATTTGAAAAGAAAAGAGAAGTGGCAATGTCTCCATTGCAGGTGTTTGTACAGTTTAGCAAAAACTTTTAACCCTCCCAGACTATCCTGCAGAACTTATTCAAAGATTGTCAGCAGTACCGTATTTCACATTCATGCGGCAACTTTCATACTGTGATGTACGCCACTTTAATTGGTATCTATATTATAGCTAATTATCTTTACAAATCTGTTCTTCTTGACTCATCAGCCTTTAATTGCTTCCTGAAGAGTCATACTATTAATATTCATGTTTAGAAAAAATCCATAACAATTAGACAATCCCGTGCAAATGTGCCTGCTGTAATTTATTGTACATGTATAAAGTCTTTTCTTAAAATGTCAAAATTCTGGCCTTTCTGGGGGGGGGGGGATTGGGGGAACAGGGGGGAAGGGCTAGTCATGCCCGTTAATTGCAAACCCCAAATGTCTCAGTATTTGTCTCGAAGACAAATCCCTAGGGAAGTTGTTCGGGTTAACTCCTAGAATATCCAATGATAAGAGCCTAAGAAAATCCTAAATTATCCATTATGCACCCTACAATAACTATTTGATGACTCTTCTATTTGTCAACAAATCCCTTTGGTCAGCATTATGAATTTCAAAGATAAAGACCTAACTTTTAAATCCATTTTCTGTGAGGTGTCAGGGTAGTATTTTCGACCAGTGATTAATGCTTACTTTCAAGAAGAACCTTCATGTTGTATCCCTTCAGCAGATCGGTCAGGATGTTGTGCATGAAGTGTCCTGAAGGTGATAGCCTTAAATTCACCCATGCAGTGAAGCCATTAATTCTAGTCCGTAGAGACATGATGTCTGGCAGATGGAGTATCAAGAGTTCCTTTCTCTGGCAACAGATGCCGATGTTCAGTGACTCTTATTTAACTGCTTGATATAAGCAGCATAAAATGGTCACATGTACAGATCAGCTGTTGTCGCTAGAACTGTGAAACTCGAAAAAAGACTCCAGGTAAACTTTCACACCGGCGGCGTGATAAGAACTCAACTTATGGCAAAGCTTTGATACTTTTTCATGAAATATGTCTCTGGTAGTTCCGACAATTCGATTAAACCTTTCTCTTGTACAGCTGTTAGTAGCAAGTCGCCAAATTACAACAAAGAAGATACGCTTGGCAACAAATCCCTCGAAGTAAACAAACTCCAAAGTACCAAGGAAAAAGCTTTCTCGTGGCCAGTCTTCACTTGTGCGAATATAAAAATAACAATCTCTAGTTGAAACGTAAATGTTGTCAAGCAGCTTCGCAAAAAGGCAAAGTAACAATTGGAATTCTCGAATGATAAGTTTTCCACTCACAACAACTTGGTCGCCATCTTGTTTTTTCGGAACTCTAGGTTCCAGTCTATTAATCTCGGTCCAGAAAGACCGGCAACACCTGGAACCCCGAATACTAGAGTCACGCAAACACTCTTGTTGAGTCGGTGTGAAAGCTCATAATTTCCACTCAAATGCGCTTGTCGTTTCGGCTCATGATGTCTGAAGCAGTTAAAACCTTCGACTATCTTGTGATCGGCGGTGGATCTGGTGGTTTGGCAAGTGCAAGAAGGGCTTCTTCTCTTGGTGCAAAAGCCGCTGTTATCGAGCATGGGAGACTTGGTGGAACTTGTGTAGGTATTGTGTAACTCAGAAAAGCAGGTTAATTTCTGTGATCTTTTGCAATGTGGGTTTGGTCTTGCAAGAATCTTAAGTCCTTCAATGAGTGTATATTGGCCCCGGTTTCTACTCTGACACGGCAAGGTCTTATACAGCTAAATTTGCTCCATTTAATAATGAACGGTGAAACACAGTATATTGTTCGCGTTGCACTTTTTGTCACCTTCAAAATGAATCGGAGAACACGGAGTTAATTTTCAACAAAGCGACATTACTATTATTAGTAGAAGGCGTGAACCTGACAGATAACAGTAAGCTATTATCTGTTGTTTCTTACTGCAGTCGATGATATATCTCTTCATGCCGATTCTAAAAGTTTCAAACCGGCCGGTACCCAAAGCTGTCAACAGCTTACCATTATCTTGTCGATCTAAATAACCTACGAGAGCTAGAAAGATTGACCTCTGATATTAATGACACCCTTAAAAGTTCCACCGACTCTAACTAATGGATTACCGGCTCACAGATGAGGCGTTAAACAGCGGTTTTTTCTCTTTCAATGATTAATTGTACTATGTTTTACATGTACAGTAGAATGATTTAATTGGAAAACATGTAACTTAATAAAAGTTCGCAAAAATATGTATAGTCATGTTGTATTCATAAACTACACAGGGGCGGATGTAGGGGGGGGGGTGTAGGGGGTAATTATCATTATCATTATACCCCCCCCCCCCTCTGAGGTGACATGCAGCTTTCTAATATAACTGGACTATTTTGCAGTCAGTTATGCCCTCCTTAGTGGTGTAGTCCCTCCCCCCTAAGGAAAGTCCTGGATACACCCCTGCTATAGTCTACTAACATGAGTTGAGCTTATATATTAAGTGGTTCTTAATTCTTGTTTGCATAATATCAAACTACACATAATTATGTGCCCTCACTTTTTTCAAATGCTTTGTAGTTTTAACATTATATTCAAACAAGCTGTATTTTCTATTCCTTAAGCTGTAGCCTGCAGTAACTGCTGTCATTGTGCAGTTTCATAAAATTATTTTTACTCACATTATGGAAGGTCATCTGAAATTCCAGTCGGGAGTGTGGGGTCTCAAATGCTAAATTGTGTATTGTAAAAAAAAAGTATAAACTCAAGATGAACTGGAATTTCCAGAAGGGTGGGGTAGGGGGAAGGGCTCAAACCAAAACACCTTCTGTGGGAGGAGTAGAGATATTTTCTTGGAACAACGCAATGTTATACTCCAGTTGGCACGTAGTAACATGACTAGAATGTTTGGGCATGAGTGCTGCCAAAAGATAGGCAGCATGTCACAGAAATCTTGTTAAATCAACTCTAAGATGAAGTTGACCAGAGTTTCTATTTAGCCAAGAGTTGATGAGTTTGACCTGGGCTTAACAGTGACACGTAGACACATACGCTTGACAAGTAGTATCATTATGAGATTATTAATAAATTACTTTTTGGTAATAAATCAGAGAGACATATACATGTATAATTGTTTTGATCCTTGTCTCCGCGTTTCAATTTTACCAGGTAAATGTTGGCTGTGTTCCAAAGAAGGTCAGTACACCTGTAGTTTTCATTCAGTTCCCACTCATTTCACTCATTGTGATGTCATCTGTCTAATTCCTTTGCAACGAAGGTCAAATTCCATGATGATCCACAGGATCTCGGAGGTTCAGATTATTATTTCTGTACCATATTTAATCTAACAATATTGTTACATGTACCTGAGGAGGCTAAGAGGCATAAAATGGGAACTGGGTTTGCCTATTTATTACTGAGAAAAATGGGATTTGGAATATTGCGACTGGAATCACAAACAAATAAATGGAAATTGGGCCAGGATTTAGGCAAAAATTACACAGGCTGGGAAATGGGATTTTGGTACAATTTTGACTGAGAAATTGGATATTTGACTCTCCTCCCCCTCCTTCTTCTTCTTTCAGTACTTCTAGATAGCTGTAAAATTTTATTTCAAAACCTGTTTTTCTTGTTTGTAGGTGATGTTTAATACAGCTGTCCATGCTGAATACATTCATGACCATGCTGATTATGGCTTTGATGTCACTTTTAATAAATTCTCTTGGGCGTAAGTGTAGACTGGTGCAGATATTTAATATCAGTTACAATTGTACATGTCGTAGTTAGCATTAATATTTTGGCTTTCTGAGAGCTATATTTGTTTTAATAGTACTTTCCTTGGAATCTATTTTCATCAAGTGTACAAAGATTATTCAGATAACAATATGATGTACACAAAAATCACATGATGTCTCCATAACATCTACAGTTTAATAATCACAATATCGATTGAACTAGGTAATATTAAAAACTTACACTTGAATGTCTAGCTAGGATAATTTTAATCAAATTGTTGCTTCTAACAGGACAGTTAAGAACTCCAGAGATGCATATATCAAGAGATTGAATGGCATTTATGAGAACAATTTAAAAAAGGTGACATTCAGTGAAAATTCAAGCACTATATAATACTTTTATTTTAAAACACCAGTTGGTTTCCTGTACAATTGAAATTAAATCACAGAAATGAATTTATGTCAAACTCATGCCATCTTTTATTTCATTTTTAATAACAATATTTGTTTGGTACCTCATTGTTAAAATTGAATTGTGGAGGTATTGTGGCCTCAATGTTAGTGCACCTGCCTGTGGTCTGGGTTCAAGCCCTGGCAGGGGACATAGTGTTGTGTTCTTGGGCTAGACACTTTACTCCCACAGTGCCTCTCTCCACCCAGGTGTAAATTAAATGGGTACGGGCGAATTAGCACCTTAGCCAGGGGGAGTAGAAATACTTCTAGTCACTTCCTGCTACAGAAACTGGAGATAGGTGCCGACCTGATGGGCCACGTTGCTCTTATGGAGACTTTACCTCTGTCATTGTTGAATGAAGATCAGTAAGCACAGTTGTAAGCTCTAAATGAGTAGAATTAAATATTCTAGTTGTCATTCAATACCATGGTATGATTACATATATGACAATATAAGATGATTTTAATTTTCAATCATAAGTTAATAATTAATTAATTAATTAATAAGTAAATTAATTTATTGACCATGTCATACATAGGACAATGTTGAGTACATTCCTGGTCATGCTGTTTTCACACCGGAAGGAAACATCAAAGTTGGGGACACTGTGTACAGTGGCAAACACATATTGATTGCTTGTGGTGGAAGGCCAACAGTACCTGCATTTCCAGGTAAAAATACTAGTTTATTTTAGTATGAATTCTACTCAGGATCCTAAACCTTACAAAATCCTACAACATCACATGCCAATTTCCTCAAGGATCTTAACATGTAACAAGCTGGCATCCTGTAGAATATCCTAAAGAATATGAAGCATCTGAATACTAGGACCTTTATACATGAATTACATAATATTACATAACTGTACACATTCGCGACGGATTTTTTCAGGATCAGTACAGGTCCTAAGTAATATTCCATTCCTGGCAGGGTTTTTTGAAAGGTGGATAATGCTATCAATTGGATAAATCACTATCCACTGAGCAGATAGCGTGGTTTGTTTAGTTAACAGTTATCCACTGGAAAGTGAACTATCTGGTGGATAGCATTAGTGGATAGCAATGTCTAGCCTTCAAACAACTGGGGCCTGTACTGTAAGTACACACATATATCCAGTTTCTGTGGGTGACTGTGGTGATGTTCTTTCAACAGGCTGTCAGTATGGAATCACCAGTGATGGCTTCTTTGAGTTGGAGGATCTGCCAAAGTGAGCTAACTTGTGAATTTTTCTAATTGATCAAGTTTCATTTTGGGACATTTTTCACCAGCCTTATTTTAAACTAAGGGATTGATACAAGTACCATCTTGATGAAGCGCCAAAATCTCAGAGCTACATATACATGTATCATTCAAAGTACATGTGTACATGTAAAGGAATGGTGGGGAGAACTTGTTAAGGTGATCAAGAGGAAAGAATTGGATTGAGCAGTAGTCTGATCAGACAGATCTTTACAAGGAAAAATCAACAAAAGTGTCATGGACCATGATTGAATAGACCATTTCCGAGTTGCCTTTTGCCACTATGTCAAAATGAATCTACGTGCAAATCCATTCATATGAAAATGAGTTCTGCCTACAGGTTCATTTTCATGCAGATCAAACTCATTTTCCTAAGACTTAAAGGTTTTGCACAAGGACTAGTTTGGAAACAGAGGCACAAGGTAACTCAGAAATGGCCTGTCTTTATTTAAAAACTGAACATATGAATAATGAAATAGGACATTTACTAACCTGGTGTTCTTCTAATCTATCAGGAAAACTGCGGTTATTGGAGCAGGATACATTGCCGTGGAGTTAGCAGGAATACTAAATGCATTAGGCTCTAAAGTGTCATCTTTCATCAGATATGACAGGGTATGCATCAATGTCCAATTGGTTGTTAGTTTTATATAAAATTCTTTTCTTATAAAAAATGCTTTTCTTTATTTTAACTTTGATTCTTACATTTGTCAGGTGCTTCGAACCTTTGACTCCATGCTAAGTGAAGGAGTTACCAATGAAATGGTCAAGGCTGGAATTGATCTCCAAACTCATATGTCTGTAAGTGTGATGGTTATAATTCCTTTAATTCCCATTGTTTAGTAGTCAACATCTAATATCTCCTAACAATGTCAATACATGTACATATATATATTGTCTAGAAGATGACGAGAATTAAGAAATCAATAAATTATAATGAGCAAGAGGAAAAATATATATTTGTAATCCAAAAGGATCAGTTACTGCATGGCACAGTAAACAGTTCAAAAGTTGTAAATAGTAATAACTCAGTGCCAAATTAAAAACGATGTTTAGAGCAGACATTTCGAGCCTAGCCCTTCCTCAGCGCTGAGTTGAGTTTTGAATGGGACACGTCATTGAATAAATAAACAGTGGTGCATGCAACTCTAATGGATACATAAAAGCGGGCACTCTTCAAGCTGTTTAAGAAATAAAATCCACATTTAGTCCACGCGGCCTAAGGAATAAATAATAGTTGGCTAACATCATTCTAGTACAGTAATGCACACATTGCATGCCTATGGCCCTCGCCAATGATACACCAAGCACTCCTCAGAGTTAGCATTAAAAGAATTGTATGGAAATTAGTAAAGAGAATTGACATTTTGAGCTTAAAGACTAAAATGCCCTCTTCAAAGAAAATAAATGATAATGGACCATTTTACCAATGTCACGCTTCTCTGATCTTTCTATTCAAACAAAAAGTAAACTGCAGCACTCCGTTTATCATGCCAATTTTTTGTATTGATTAATCTGTGAAAGTTTAAAAGAGTCTCATGGTTGCAAACTCATAAAAATATAGGACCCTAACTTGCCAATTTTTACAATTGAAAGAAATTTTTGCCAGGGGGCAATGCTTGCCTCCTGATGTGTATAGTTCAGTCTTTGCAAGTTTGAGGTCCCATACCTTTATAAGTTTATAACAAATTCTTTTTAAACTTTGTAGTTGTTTCTCAGTGGACCCTAGTTCAACTCCTCAGCCATGTTTGAACAGTAAATACCTGTGAACTAGCTAGTTGTAGCTAGGTGCATTGACCACTATAAACAACAACATTTAAACATTTTGAACATGTTTTGTAGATTTAGTAAATTGAGTATGATAAACTGAACTATGGACCGAGGTGATTTTTAGTTTATTTGAAAACTACAAAAAATTGTTGATATTGTGGGACATCGGTAAAAAGGTCCACTTTATTATACTTGCCTTTTCTTCTGGTCTTCTTCTCCAAATGAGGTACTTGTGTTGACAGTACAAATTACGATTCATTCCAGATCCAGGAGATCACAAAAGATAGTGGAAGTGGTCTGATGACTGTGCATGCTTTGAAAAACAAGGAAGATAAGGTGGCTCTGTCAGGTTTTGACTGCATTATACTTGCCATCGGAAGAGGTCCAAATACTGACATCCTTGGATTAGGTGGTCTGGTATGTTGTCAACTTAAAATGTTTTAATTTCCTCCAGACAGTGATCTGTTTTATATGTAAAACATGTAAAACATCAGCCACCTCCTGACACACCATACCAGCTCAACAGCCAACTAGGTGTCATGGTCATCTTCAACTACGAAGGATGAACATCAACATGTAAAACATGTGCCATAGAGTTGACAAGCTTTCTGGCATGGGAAAATAATAATGCAGATTTCTGACTATGAAACTACATGTACAAGTACATACACTCTAAATACTAAGTAAAGCTACAGTAGCTCTCTGTTGAACTGCATCTTGTCTTAAATGGACCAAGGGTTGAGGATGCATGCAAAGAGAGTTAGCTGTTTGGTAATAAGCTAAACACATGATTGCTTTCTACATCAGTACAGTTGAATCCCGCTAATTTGAACTCGGTTATTTCGCATTCCCTGCTATTTCAAACTCAAAATCATTTCCCTTGGATTTTCCCTTCAGTCATTTACTATCGGTTATTTTGAACTCCCACTATTTCGAATTGTTTTTTGTTTCCCCTGAGGGTTGAAATAGTGGGGTTCAACTGTATTTTATGTTTCCACTGAGAGTTCAAAATAGCATAGTTCAACTGTAATAGTTATAAGTCAAAAACAGGAGCAGGGACTTAACAGTACTCAACAAGTGAATGGGGAGACTAGCTCCAAGGTCCATATTAAACCCTTACCTTTTTCTATACTAGTTGTGACAAGAAAGGACAAACCCTTTCATATTCCTGCCATGGAAAATGGCTCCCCTGTCACATACATACAATAGAAACATTGCATCCCTTCACTAACCTCTGTGAATAAATTAGTCATTACATGTGGTTTCACCTGTTGGCGACATTTTGAAAGAGGCAGCGTCTCAATCACCTAAATGAGACAGAGAGCTTTCCCTTTTCTTATACTGCTAAAAATGACCCCCACCCCCTGCCTTATCAAATACTTCCAGCTTGAAAAAGGCACTCTTTCAGGCAGATGCATGTACAGTGGAAAACGACCACCTTCGGGCCAAGGAAAATTGGTTGTATTAATGGGGTGGTTGTATTAAAGGAGTTCTTTAAATAGGAAAATGACTGACTGAGCTTTTTTTCGGGCCAGAACAAAGTGGCCGTAATAACGAGGTGGTCATATTAAGGGGGTGGTTGTAAGGCGGGCTTCCACTGTACCTGTTAGTCAATTATAGGGAGCACCCCTCCACCCCTCTTCCAATCAAGAACATTGCTTGATTGCTTAATTTCCAAATAATTCATTTCTAACTGCTGAAACATTGTGATTTAAAAATTGTTTTGTATGTCCTCAGGGAATAGATATGGATGCCAAAGGGCATATAATAGTCGACGAGGTATGTTTGCACATTGATGCAGTGATTGAGTGTTTGTTTTGAATTTTCAAACTGAAGAAAGATGCTAAATAAACCATAAATGCAGTTAATAATGTCTCCTTGTGCTTCCCTTCAAGTTCCAAAACACATCAAGGACTGGTGTATATGCCTTAGGAGATGTGTGTGGTAAAGCTTTACTCACCCCAGGTATAGATGTTTAACCATTTTAGTCAGTACCAAGTTTGAAATAAAGTCTCCTTACTGGAATGAAGGAATTTCAACAAAATATAGTGAAATTGTCTTTTTCACATGCTTGGCTCTCACAGTGCCTCTGTCACCCATTAAATGTACTAGCGTTCTTTAGTATAAATCTACTAGCGTTCTATCACGAATGCCGTTCTCTGATTGGCTGCGCTACTCACTAGCTACTCTGTTTTTTACAATAACTGTCTAATTTCTCGCGCGCTGATTGGCTCATTTTTATCATCAATAAGAGTACAGACGGATAAAATTTTAATTTATGCAAGCTTTCAAGTTCAATTTTCAGCTGTTAAACTGTCAACTTTTTAACCAATGAGGTTTTACGGACTTTTTTAAGTAGCCAATCAAAAAGCGAGAAAAGCCATTGACAATGTTCGCGTGTTTTCCCCTCATTTATTTCCGGCATTTGACCATTTTAGGGTCTTGTTATTGTAAAAAAACAAATTGACGTCAGTTTTTTTATGCGTCTGTCCTCATATTGATGATGAATTGCGCCATAACATTGTCAAAGTGGCTGTGGAACCACGAGCCGCAATTTGTTAAGTAGATGGTGAGTAGCCGAGCAGTGTGCGCTTGTTAACAAAATGGCGGCCGCGTCTTTGCGTTTTCAAAGTGTCTGTGAAAAGGAGTTAGATAAAGTTTAAACGACTAGTAGACTTATACCAAAACAATTAGATTATTCGCTCTCGATTTCTATGTGTAACAGTTGGCTCGGGCTGCGCCCTCGTCAACTATCACCCGATAGAAATCTCGAGCTCATAATCTAATTATTAAGTATATACATGCATAAATGAAATGAGTACGGTCTGTTTTTATTGTCCTTTCAGTGGCCATTGCAGCCGGCAGAAGACTTGCTCACAGACTGTTTGACGGACAAAAAGATTTGAAGTTAGACTACAATAACATCCCCACGGTGGTTTTCAGTCATCCACCATTAGGAACTGTGGGTCTAACACAAGGTATTAAAAAATGTCACATATTTACAACATATTTGTCACGTCCAAGTTTTATTTACATGTATGGCAGTGGTTGAAGGAAAAAAATGACCGCAATTTTCGCGCAGCCATTTTAACGTCCAGTCACACTTCATCTAAGGCTCCGTCCATACTACACCGGAGGAATTTAAAAACGCACCAATCACCGGTCATTTTGGATCTGTGTTTGAGGAAAACTCGGGCAGACAAATCACGTGATTATCGTGACGCCATCGTTCCCGAAAAGCTCCGTTTCCAAATTGTTTTCCGTCCACGCGAAAACAAAAAGCCGGTGTTTTCAAATTCCTCCGGTTTGAAGAGCGTTTTCGTAAAGCTCCGTTTTCGTGACGGATTAGTGTGGACAGTAAGCCTAACCGTAAAAATAAAGCGGCGTTTTCAAATTCCTCCCGCCGTGGTGTGGGTGGTATAACTTGAGGCTATACGTCAGGAGTATTTGCCTAAGGAAGTCCCAAGGAGGTTCGACAGAGATGGAAATTATGCATCTGTCCTGACTGGAAAGGGAAAAAGCGAACTAAAAAGTAACACGAGGAAGCTAACTGCTATTTGTTCCACTTCAGAGGAAGCAGAGGCCAAGTATGGAAAAGACAAAATCAAGGCTTACAAGACTTCGTTCACTAACATGTATCATGCGTTCACACACCGAAAGACTAGCACCATGATGAAACTAGTGTGTCTTTTGCCAGAAGAGAAGGTAAGGACATTTTGAAAATCGTTTCACTGAAAAAACAACTACGAAAAAGAACATTAGTATTGCTTTCGCGCTCTTCTTAGCCCCTGGCGCCCACGTCAGTTATTCTGTGCCATGGAAATGAAAGTCGTTTTGTGTTCAGCGATATCCTTCTCGCTGTAGGTGCACCTTCATTTTCGTGCAAATCAAACTCATTTCATAATTTGAGAAGTTTTAAACGAGGACTCATTATTTTAATGATATTTTAACGGGAAGCTTTCTCACCCGTAGGTGATCTACAGAAAGGTCCCGGTCCAAAATAACATTAAATTATTAAAAAATAAAGACACAAATTAAAAAATATATTAAAAATACAAAAGTAAATTATAGACTAATAGATTTAAAAAAATTACTTTTAACTGACATATGGTGTCAGAGTTCTTCAAGTCACTGTCCAAGGCATTCCAGTCTTTAAAGGCATGATAACAAGTTCTCTGTTTACCCCAGTTCCGTTTTACTGTTGGAAGTCTAAGATGATCTTTGGAGCAAGTGTTATATCTATGGACATCGCTATTTCTAGATAATTCCAATTTGTGAGATGTAATTCCATTGACACATTTATAAACATACAAGCAGCGATGGAAGTGCCTGCGTTGATTTAAATTTAACCAGCCAAGCTGACTGAGAGCATCGGTTGCAGAAGAATACAATGGTTTATTTAGAACAAGTTTTGCCGCCTTGTTTTGCAACACCTGCAGGTTGTTCATTAAAACAGCGTTATCCTTATCGCCCCATACCAGATCAGCATAATCAAAGATTGGAAGAACAAGGCTATTGTAATAAAGAAGGCGTGCATTATACGGCAACAAGTGCTTAATCCTACGCAAAAGACCTAGTCTCTGGTTCACTTTAGATGTCACATGTTCCACATGTTCGGTCCAGGTAAAGTTAGAGGATAATACAACCCCTAGGTATTTAAAACTTCTAACACTATCGAGTTGATTATCAAGAACAGAAACCGAGAGACTGTTTAACTTGCGCAACTTGGAATCGTTACCAATAAGCATTGTTTTGGTCTTATCAACATTAAGAGTGAGTTTGTTATCATATAACCAGATAGCAATAGAATACAAGTCGGCATTTAGGGCGCACTCTAGACCAGCTGGGTTTGAGTCATAGCAATAAAGCACTGCGTCGTCAGCATATAGGGCTACCTCCGAGTGCCTGATGACAGTGGGCAAATCGTTTATATATATAAGAAATAACAAAGGGCCCAGTATGCTGCCTTGAGGTACGCCATGCGTAACAGGCAACAAATCGGACAGTTCCGGACCGCAAGATGTACATTGCATTCGTCCATTAAGATATGACTCAAACCATTTAGCCGTGTCAGAAGTTACCCCAAAAGACGACAACTTTCGTAGCAAAATTGTGTGGTCGACCGTATCAAAGGCCTTGGACAGGTCCAAGAATACGGCTCCACACAGTTTACCCCTTTCCATATTTAATAAAATTTCATCGGCAAAACTAGAAACAGCGTTAACTGTTGAATGTTTAGGCCGAAAACCGAATTGCTTTTCGTTGAGTAAGTTATGTTGGTTAAGATATTGATAAAATTGATGATGCACAGCCCTCTCTAGGACTTTACTGAGAGTTGGTAAAATAGAAATAGGGCGATAATTAGACGGGCTAGTACGATTACCGGCTTTGAAAAGTGCTGTGGCTTTAGCGCATTTCCAGATGTTAGGAAACTCGTTGGTTGCTATTGACAAATTTAACAATTTCGTAATTGATGGAGTTATAGTTCGAGAAGCACATTTCAGTAAACGGGCACTTATTCTGTCTAACCCGATGGCCTTGTTGCGCTTAAGGGCACTAACAGACTGTAGTGCCCTTTGAAACAGACTGTAGACTTCTCGAAAATGGCTTATTTATGTACACGTATCTTGTATATCTAACCATGTATCAGTTTCCAGACTTTCGAGATGGTGGCCGCGACTCTGTCGTTGAGCTAAAAGAAGCTCAGTCCTAGTATTTTGGCCATGTGCAAAATAAGCTTTAAATTGAAGAAAACTTGAAAATAGTAGTTTACTCAGATAGAAAAACATCAAAAAGATGATAATAGACCATCAAAGAACAAGGATGGTTAAGTAATAAGAAGATTAACACGGATTACAAACAACGAATTTGAAAAATTTAGACTTCAGAACTTTTCAAGATGCGAAAACCGTGACGTGGCTCCTTAAACTGTTTCTCGTCTTTTTCTCCTTAGATTATTGGTCTGCATATTCTTGGAATAGGCTGTGACGAGATGCTGCAGGGTTTTTCCGTGGCGGTCAAAATGGGGGCGACAAAGAAAGATTTTGATGATACCGTGGCAATTCATCCTACGTCTTCCGAAGAACTGGTCACAATGCGTTGATCGAGAAAAAAAAAAAAACTTACCCTTACTGTTTACAAAATTGCGTCACTCACCGACAATTGCTCTTGTTCTACAATTGGTTGAAGTCACGTGATCACTAGGGTGATCCATAACTCTTTTCGTGACTGGATCAGACAACTCTGTATGATGCATCAACCTCGCTCCCAGGCTCTCTCTCTCTTTTGCCTCCCTTAAAGTGAGGTAAAGGAGAGAGAGCCTGGGAACGAGGTGGATGACGCATAAGTGTTGTAGAATGGTCGTTTCAAAACTTCTTAGGTTTTTAATAAATATCACATTTTTCCATTAGCAGTTATTGTATTTATGCCTGTTACAGGCCAAGCGGTCGACATTAAGACGTCAGAACGGGATTACTTAAGTCTAGCTCCTGCATAATGGCCCAGAGATTGTACAGCCCTTGAGCTCTCTTTTATCTTACAGTTGATGATTCCTGCCTTACTCGAGGGATTTAGCTCCCTCCAAGGATGCTTATCAGCGCTGGTTCCGATATGTTAGTGTTAGGACTTTACCGTGTTCTGCAAGTCTTCATTTAGGATTGTAGAACTGTGTTGTTAAAATGTATCAACCGCACAGCAAAAAATCACGGCCTTTTCTACTATTTCCATAGTTAGCATACCATATAATGATTATAGCGTAAGAGCAGTCGAAGAGTGTATAGGAGATTATTTGCTGTTTGTTTATTTCTCGCGAACAAAACCATTGAAGATGAACGTAACTCTAGAAGAGCGGTGTTCGGAGCTCTTTAGTGCGTTACGCGCGCAGGGCGAGAAATCAAAAAAAACAAGACGGTTTATAATCTCAGTATTTTTTAATTTTAATTTAGTGATAGCAATAGCGGTATTCTACGATGAGAACTTGAGATATACATGTATGAACTTGTTTTGTAGAAGAATACAATAAAGTGAAACTCCCAAATGCAAATTTTGAGTTTTTATGCCCTGTTCTAACGGGACCCTATTGATTGGGTTTTGGCCAGTCGCAAAGCTGAACAAGTTCAACAACGGGTATTTGAAAAGATTGCGACTTTCACATGTAAACGTAAACATGCATGCATTGAGCTTTTGGAGACGTCAACTTCCACTGAATAAAGGCAAATTACTTCCAATTAAGTGGTTCTTTGTCTTATATTCGTTTCATTACTATGTTCGTTTGTTTTCCGAGGTAACAAAAAACATCTTTTAACTGATGAAGAACTGTTCAATTCGCTCTATGGGAAAAACCGTACAACATATCTCGTTTCCAATCAGGATTCCTGGTGAGCAACGAAGACAGCGTCTCCTGAGGTCACAACGGCACAACTTTAGACTAAATTATCTCGTTTAGCAATGAGATGTAAGATAATTTTGCTAGTTTTCTTGTTTCAATCTACCGCCGTTTTCTCTGCGGAAGAAAACGCAACATTTTCCCGTTCATTATATTTCACAACGCTGGGAAATAAGCAGCTTAACGGATATGTTGTCAAACGGTTTTATTCCCCCAGTTTGTTGTCGTGTGGGCAACAATGTATGAGAAACGCTTGGTGTACTTCTACAAACTACAAGATGTCATCCAAGAAGGACGTCGAAGGAACTTGTGAACTGAACAAACACGACATATTCGGCTTCATCAGCGAAAACACTTACTTTAGTGACAATCAGCGGTCAACAGTGCAGTTATAATCAATGGTAACTTGAAGATACTTGAATTGCCAAGAAGAACATTTTCATAGTCGCCTTTTTTAATCGATAGCTACCTAGTGAAATATTGGTTGCTCGTTAAGTTTTCTCGCTTTAGTTTTCTTGTGTTTTTGTGAAATGCTCTCTTCTAGTACACATCTGAATCTCGCTTGATCCTTTTTATTCGGAAAATACACTGAAGATAGATGTTTGAACCATAGCCACTCAACTAACTAAAATTGAGTCCCGAGTCCTCTTAAAATATAGTAAATGCTTTTGTCTCGTTCAACGTAGACTCAATGCAATTAAAATTTAAAGACTGAAAAGGTGTGATATTTTCGGACTGGCGATTTCAGTATTATCAACATTGTTCTTTCTCAGGATTTTAATTTGTTTGGCATTTATTCAAGGATGTTTGATCACCAGCTGTCTCAATGGCTGATCTTGTTTGTCTCACAACGAAAAACAAACCTACTCTTGTTCCTGCCAACCACCTTGGACTGGAGACAGATGTGAAGTTAACAAAGGTAAGAATATTAACTCTACGTTACAGCGATAGAAGCTCCGAAAACGATCAATGCACTTTACTCTGTGAAACCTCCCTAAACGAAAGGATGACTTTTGTACAATGGGCAGTTAATTCGGCAGCTCTAGCTTTATCCATAGACCATTACCTTTTCGTATCAGCTGCATAAAGTTAAAAATAATGTATAAGTAGAGTTTCATTTTACATCCTAACTTGACGAACAGCCTTAATTTTACTATTGTTCCCTATCGTAGCCCTTTTGATAGATCACGGCCCATATCACCGTATTACAATGCACGTCATTATAAGATAAAAAACGGAGCAACTTTAATTGGGCATAAGCTGCAGCAGACCCGACGATTTTGCTTGTTCTATTTAAATATAAAAGCAGTTTTAAAAGAACTACAGCGCTTTTATAAATTTGCGTTGCGAAGATTATAGAGGCCTTATTAGGAGTTACGGGATATCAACGTAAAAATTTAACGGGGTACGGAATATTTCGGGGGGAAATTAAAGGGACTTATAGATCAGATAAACCGAATGTACACAAGGAGAATCGTTATTTTTGCAATTGGAATTAAAGGAATATGGGATATTTAGACCAAAAATTAACGAGATGCGGGATACTCAACCTCCTGCCCCCCTCCTCCCCCCCCCCCCTCCCCCCATTAATGGGGCCTCATTAGAATTCGTGTTTAACACCAGTGAGAAACTGGTGTCAATCAACTCAGTATGGCAATCGGCATTAGAGACAATTTGGTCTTTCAAGCTCGCAGGTGCGTAGCTGGCATGAGTGTTTCAAAAAATATGCTAGATCGAACAATAAATACGAAACAATATACAGTAGGATAAACCGCTAACGAAACAATGTCTCCTACACAAAGCAACCACAGCTGAACGTACTTTGTGCAATGTATTCCGCATCGAGCTCCACTTTCTTGTGATTTTGTTCTCAGATGGAAATAACCTTAGACTCCTAAGTTTTAGAGCCATGTTGGGATTATTAGTCTGTTCAATGACATGAAACAACGTGTGAAAACTTGGCTGCATTCGTTCGCTAGCTACACTTACCCTGTTTCATATTTTACCCCATCAGATTGTTCGCAAGATTGGGTTCGTCATGGAAATTCTTGTTACCCCGTCATCGACACTCCGATCGCTAAATGGAGCGACGCTCGAACGACTTGCCAGAATCTGGGAGGAGACCTCGCTATCATCAGATCAGAAGATGAGAACAACTTCACATGTGATCTGGTAATGACCCAGCAAACAGTCCAAGGTTGGGGTGCGTGGCGAGGACTGACCAGGAAAACTAACAATACGTTTTACTGGATCGATGACACTCCACTAGCGGGCCAGTATTCTGCGTGGGCAAGTGGAGAACCTAGTAACTCTACTAATGAAAACTGTGTCCACACATTTAACGAATTATACAGAGAAGGAAAGTGGAATGACAACAAATGCAATTTGCGCAGGGGACTTAGGTTCAAAGCCCCTGTCATACTTTGCCAGAAAAAAAAGAAACAGTACCGTTATGGTCACTAACACCTTAGGCCGGACTGGTTAAAAGTACAAGGGGAATCATTGGAAAATGTGCTAGTTAGAGAACACATGACCCACCCCTTCCATTTGGTACTAAACTGAGTGACCCACTCCTAAATGAAGGTTGAAAATCACATGACCCACCCCCTATAAAACATGACATTTTTGGTTCCATAATCTACAAAATCACATTTTGTGTAGGAAATTGTGGTATATTATATATGTTTTACATTTATTTCTTCACAATAATACAAAATCATCTAAAAAATAATATTGTTTTTCTTTAGCTCTTGCAACTTTAAGTCATACCTGTCAACTTCAAAAAATCTTGACCTTAAACCTTTCACACTTGGCCTCCAGCCTCGCTAAGCATGGAACAGTGATCCATCTAGAAAAAGGCTGTAGTCAGTCCTGGGACTCACACAACCAGCAAACTACAAGTCCCAAGCCCAAGGGTGCGAGTCCCAGATATGATCTATGAACAGGCATGTGCTTCGTGCCCTTGGGGACAAATAGCACGTAGACACAAGTTGGCCATTTGGTGTTTTTGAAGATTAGCATGTCGAAAGAGCACTGCATATTTTGAAAATGTCTGCCCTGGGACTCCAAGCTCATCCGTTAGACTTCTTAGCGTTGGTAAAGATTTTACAATACATGAAATTGTCATCTCTTTTATACACCAGCCGAGTGTACTTTTTCTGCCACGGCTGGACACGTTTTCGTCCTTTGGAACTGGAAGGAGTTACCCCTGTTGTCGATTGTGTCAAATATGTGCCAATACCTGTTAAAAAAAACAAAAACAAAAAAAAACAGGATGACCCACCCCCACGGGTAGTTAAACAACCACCCCTTACCAGGGACTCCAAAATTGATGACCCACCCTCTCTCTGCTCGGGCCCACCCCCCCCTCCTCAAATACGGTTTGACCAGTCCGTTTTGCATATTAACGTAAATACTCCTGGCGGAACTTATAGAAAGCGTTTCTGTCAGCATTAAAACATTATTCTAAAGTAAACACTAAGTAACTATAAAGTAAAATTGAAAAATTGCTGCCATAGTTACCTAGCCTAGACTGATTGACACCCCCCCCCCCCCTTCCCCCAACACAGATACACAAACCCTGGAGCCCTAGTATTTAACTGGCGGGTGCGGATCATGCGAATTAAACAGTTTCTCAGTGTTACTTCATGAACTACAGGTTTAAAAGCTGTGTATATGGGTTATTGACCACGCGTTCGGTCAAGATGGCTGGATATTGGCCAAGTTCTTTTTGGGTGTTAATGAACCGAGACGGAGTCGAGGTCCATAAAAGCGCAAAAAAAGAACGTGGCCAATATCCAGCCATCTTGACCGAACAAGCTTGGTCAATAAAGGATTTGGTATATTGCTTTCGGGGAAATTTTTCTTGCGGGACACGGCGGGTAGTCCCGAGCAGGCAAGATAGCTCCATCTTGCCCGCTCGGCTAGCCAATCACAGCGCAGGGTTTAATTCATCTTGCCCGCTCACGGAGCTAGCTATAGCCATATAATAAAAAAAAAATTATAGCCCGAGACCCAAATGTGGGTATATACCTCAACAGTTAAGCTCCACAAAAGACTGAGGCGGCCATATTGCATTGGCCTCTGCATGGTTTCTCATCGTTTATTAACACAGTGAATGTGTTAGATATCTAAAATAAAGAAGCATTGACTGCCGAGCGTGGGATGGAGGGTGCAAACTTCTTTCAAATGGCGCAAGCCTTCAAGAGCGCAATTTGAAATAATTTATAAATATCACAATTGCACGAGTTTTCATACCAAGGATCACTCATTTATTATGTCAAAGAGAAAAATACGAATGTAAATGTATTAATTTATATTTCCAGTGAAATGCAACATAATATAAAAATTTCCGAATAAATTTGCCTGCTCTCAGCCAATCAAAATGAACTAATTTTCTCAGCCATTTAATAAAGTGAGTACTCAAAAGTTTCATTACAATCTTCGCTGCTCGCATCAAAATCACTTAGCCATGGCATGTACAGAAGTACTGATATTTCTCCTATTACAATCTACCACTGTTTTCTGCACTGAAGAAAACTCCACATCTTCTCGTTCATCATACTTTGAAACTCGAGAAAATAAGCAGCTTAAGGGATACGTTGTCAAACGGTTTGATTCTCCCAGTTTGTTATCGTGCAGCCGACTATGTATGGAAAACGCTTGGTGTACTTCTACAAACTACAAGATGTCATCCCAGAAGGACGGCAAAGGAACTTGTGAACTGAACAAGCACGACATCTCCCTCATCAACGAAAACATCAACTTTCATAATCAGCAGGGAGTTACTTTCTCTATGATGCTAAAGGTAATGAGTGTAATGTAGTTTTCCATTTGAACTAGTCTACCATAAAAAATGGAACCTTTAATTCTTCGCCAAACAAATTATTCCTGTTAAACGTTGAATCCGGCCTGTGCAATAACGTCTTCGGGCTCGTCATTGCAAGCTTCCCTAAACCATTCCCAGAGTTTTCGTTTAATTTTATCTTTCTTTACTTTGCGATTTCTTTTTTAATCAGGGATGTTTGTTCACGACCTGCTTCAATGGGGGTTCTTGTTTGCCTGACAAGGAAAAGGAAACTTTTTCATGCTCGTGTCTATCACCTTGGACTGGAGACAGATGTGAAGTTAAATTTGGTAATAATGACATGACTGTAATAACACATTATTACATATCTTGGTTATCATGGCCTTCTTATTTTTACGAGGTTGATGAAGCTCTTGTGCGTCGGCCTCAAAATTGACAAGCTCATTGTCAAAATTTCATGACTGAAAAGTTGAATAATGAAGCAATATTAACAGTGTGAAACTCAAAATCAAAGCCGGCGCCAAAGTCAGCTTTCGCATATCAACTTTGGAAAGGTTGTCAACGCGAAGTAATTTTCAGAACACGTGAAAATTGTTCTAATTTTCAAGTATTTTTTAACTGAAATGTACTCCGTTCTTACATTTAACCCGATTAGATTACTGTGCGCGAGATTGGGTTCATAACGGAAAGTCATGTTACTACGTCGACACTCAGACCCCCAAATGGAGCGTTGCTCGAACGATTTGCCAGAATCTGGGAGGAGACCTCGCTATCATCAGATCACAAGACGAGAATGACTTTATTCTTGAGCTTTTAAATAACCAAAAAACGGTACAAATAGAGGGGGCATGGCTTGGTCTTAACAGAATACCATCGGCTGGAAATGCGTTTTTCTGGATCGATCACACTCCACTAGCGGGTCATTATTCTGCATGGGCAAAAGGAGAACCCAATAACCCTCGTGAGGAATGTGTCCAAATATATGCGACTTTATACAAACCTGGAAAATGGAATGACAAGGACTGCAGTTTGTCTGGCTCAGACCAGAGTAAAGTCCCAGTTGTCCTCTGTCAAAAAAAAGTCCATGTGATGACCGGGCGACGGTAATTTGGTCCTCAACTGGTAAAAAGAATGAGCAACACATTTTATTATTTTTTTCTTTGCCTTAAAGGAACTTTCAATTTAACTTCTCTACTGGGATGTATGCCATGCATGTCAGGTGCCTGAAAAAAGACTGTTTGGGAACTGTAAGGAGGCGGTCTCCCCATTGAACATTTTGCCATTTTGTCGCGACTAAACTAGTCACACTCGACACTTGCAACATATCAACGTTAATACTCCTGGTGGAACTTGTCATCATCAAACATCATTAAAAAAAATAAATAAAGCATTTTAAGGTGTTAAATGTTTCTGATCTGTCATCAAAAATGCATCCACGGTGACCAGCCCCGGCCCCTTCACACATTCGCCCCAATATTCACTGGTAAGTCCGCCCTAAATAGTTTGTCAGTGTTAATACCTGTACCTATTGGGTAGAAAGCTGGATAGAAAATTATAGCCAAAATGGATAGCCCGATTCTTTTGCTGAGCAATTCAACTGTTAAGGCGGCCATTTTGGCCTCCGGTTTCTTATAGTTTAACTGTAAACGTACCTAATACCTGAAGTAAATTATTGTAGCTATCTACATGTAATTTCAGCATAGAAAATTAAGATGAATAGCATATTTAATTTTTTTTTCCGCTTTGTTTAGATAGCACCGTGTGCTAACATATAGCCGAGATAGTATAGCAAAGTAATGTTAGTTAACGTCAAGCATGATGCACTATTATAAATAAGTAAGTAATAATAACTACTTAATAACCGAGAGTGAGGTCGTTACGGGAAAATCTCAAACTGAGGCTTTGCCGTATTGACCGAGCGATAGCGAGGTCAATACGGTAGGCCGAGGTTTGAGATTTTCCCGTAACGACCTCACTCTCGGTTATTAAGTTGTTTATTATATGGTTCATCAATAAAGAGAAAAATCATTCGAGCGGAAGTCGTCAATTTACATCCGGCGATGCGCGCGTTTACCGATTCATTCATCGTCTCAAACCCAGGGCAAAACTACACAGTCAGTGAACTTCACCACTGTATTACGTATTCCGTTAAAAACACTCATTTCTTTACGGAAAAGTCACTGTCACAGCCTCAAAAACGTATTTTAGTATCGTGGTACCACAAGTTGATGGGGAAGTTTTTCCGACTTTTGGGGCGAAACGTCAACGCATATAGAAAAGACAGCAAGTGCTTCAAAATTGTCCAAACCAACCGTCTTTCGGTGAAAGAAGATACTAATGCTTCAGAATGCACTGCTCAAAATAAGCTTAACTCGATCTTCGCATTCGCTTTCGACAACATATCTTCGCCTTCTTCATTCTGGGATTTATGGATGAACATTTCAAGCCTTGTGAACGTCTGCAGTTATCAGAAACACTGCTACCGACAGAAACCGCCCGATTGTTTACATCTGATGATCCTGGAAGCTGATTTACACTTGCTTGTGTCAAAGCGAGGGAATCTATTTGACGAGAACTTTGACGGAGTTCAATACTTCGGTAATTGCTGTGACTAAGATGATAACTTATAAGTTTCTTTGTGGTGTTCTGCTCAGGATGCATGGCAGATCTGCCGATGGTGTTTTTTACTTAGCGATTTTAGCTTTACTTAAGACTAGGCAAACTTTGATTGTTTTTCACTAGTGCCCGCCAAGGTTACCGACTGGTAAGTCATCTATATAAATTTTATTAAAGAAATATCTCTAAACTTTTAGCTACTGATATTCTCGTACTGATTTTAATCGGCTTTCATCGCTTCAATGCGCTTGAATTTTCAGAACCGGGCTCTTCCTAATTTGCATAATCCGTAATCGGCCCGTGGGCATTACGGGAGAATAATGCCCTACAATTCAGTGACAATTAACCAATCAGAGCGCGCGTTATATCGGCCACAAGCCAAAGCCATATAATAAAATGTATTAATACATTGCAAGCAATAATAGTATTGTAAGTTGTGCATTCTTAGTATTGTTAAATTGTAAGTCGTGTTAGTATTGTAAGTAGTGTAAGTATCGCTAGCAATGTTAGGGTTTTGTAAGCTATTTCGCTAACGCAAGTCAAAATGTTACTAGTGAAGGTAATATTTGTATTGTAAGTAGCGTTATTGTTGCAATAAAAGAAATAATAATAATCGTAAGGAACATATACCAACTGTCGAGGCGGTGTTTTCTGTCGCTGGAATTGCTGAGAAAGATAAACATTCCTCACTGCGTCATGTTGTCGCGACAGTTTTGGATTTAGAGTGCATCACGGTTTTATCTTAAATTTAAATAAGTTTAACTAATTAAGATGACCATTTTTATCAAATGAAAAATGGGAGCGCTTAAAAGATGGATGCCGAAGGTAACCGACCACCACCGAACTGATTACACCGACTAAAATCGACCAATCATGCATTTCGTCCTAGGGAGCCGAGTATTTAGTTTTATCATGGACTTAAATGCGGATTATAGACCATCTCGCAAACGCCTTTATTTGCACTGCACTGCAGAATAAATTAAAAAATACAAATAAATTTGCCTACTTTTGCCTATCACAATGAGCTAATTTCCTCATTCATATAATAAAGTGAGTAATTTGACGTTTCGCTATAATATTATCACTATAATCGTAAGAAGATTATAGTTCGCTCCAACGTTACTTGGTGATGGGATGTACAAAAGTGTTGATGTTTCTTCTATTACAATCTACTGCCGTTTTCTCTACTGAAGGAAACTACATATCTTCTCGTTCATCGTACTTTGAAATTCGAGAAAATAAGCAGCTTAAGGGATACGTTGTCAAACGGTTTGGTTCTCCCAGTTTGTTATCGTGCGGACATCAATGTACGAGAATCGCTTGGTGTACTTCTACAAACTTCAAGATGTCATCCAAGAACGACGGCAAAGGAACTTGTGAACTGAACAAGCACGACATTTCCCTCATCAACGAAAACACCAACTTTCATAATCAGCAGGGAGTCACTTTCTCTATGATGCTAAAGGTAATTTATATGGATTTGAACTAGTCTACCACAAATGACCTGTTTTCGCAAACGCCAAAATTATTCCTGCTTAATGTTAAATGGAAAAGTTATGATATCTTTAGGTTTGATATTGAAAGCTTTTCTCGAACGGTTCTCAGGGTTTCCATTTAATTTATATCATATTTATATTTCTTAATGTTACGTATTTTTTTCTTTTTATTAATCAGGGATGTTTGTTTAGGAGCTGCTTCAATGGAGGTTCTTGTTCGCCTGACAAGGAAAAACAAACTTTTTCATGCTCGTGTCAACCACTTTGGATTGGAGACAGATGTGAAGTTAGATTGGGTAATAATGACATGATGTTATGGCTCAGTTTAGATAGCGGCAAAAAAGTAATTACTTTTCTCTTAGTAATTATCATGGCCTTCTTGTTTTGATAAGTCTTATCAGGCTCTTTGTCAAAAATTCTATTTAACTGAAAAGTTGTTTAAAGAAGCACTTGACAGATTGAAACCAGCCCAAAATTAAAGCTGACATATATGCACAAAAATCAGCTTTCACACAACTTTGAAAAGCTAGCTGTTTTTCCATCTGAGCTGTTTGCCTTCTGTGTTAGGATCAAAACAAACTTTGTGCAGTTTGCCGAAAGCTTTGTTCGATTGACTTACCAGAAGATGAAAATGGAGAGTGACGTCAAAGAGGATGGCTATTTGCTTTGCTCAACCAATAGCCGTGCACTTTGTCGGATCCATTCTGGCTAAGCCAATCAAATTGCTTCTCTTTAATTTGAAATTTGCTTGTGTTGACGCGTAGTCATTTCAAGGTCACATGAAAACAGTTCTAATTTTCGATTAGTTCTGAACTGAAATATGCTCCGTTCTTGCATTTAATCCGATTAGATTGTCCGCAAGATTGGCTTCTTCACGGGAATTCTTGTTACAATGTCATCGACACTCCGACCTCTAAATGGAGCGACGCTCGAACGACTTGCCAGAATCTGGGAGGAGACCTCGCTATCATCAGATCACAAGATGAGAATAACTTTGCTCTTGAGTTGTTAAAGAAGCAAAAAACGGTAACATATTATGGTGCATGGCTCGGTCTTTACAGAAATCCGTCTGCTGGAGATACGTTCTACTGGATTGATGACACTCCGCTAGAGGGTCATCAGTTTTCTGCATGGGCAAGCGGGCAACCGAATCATGTGCAAGAGAAATGTGGCCACATGTATGTAGCTTCAGACAGAATAGGGAAGTGGAATGACAAGGAATGCAGTTTGTCTGACGCACAAAAGAGTAAAGCCCCAGTTGTTCTCTGTCAGAAAAGGTTCATGTGGTCCTGAGGCGATCACTGTTTTTCTCTGGCATTACACGAGGCTGCCACTTTTGTTTTCAGTGTATATGGATGTAACAAGGTCGCGATCTGTGATATCACTTGATAAGCAGGGGATTTTTTTTATGTGCAGATATTGTGATTTTCAACCATTTCCTGAGATTTAATTTTCTGTTGTTCTTCTGTCTTGTATTAGCCCAGCCAGCGAAGCAGCAATGTGCGTATAAATCTGACTTTCTATTGAGCCAAAAGTCGCCGGGCTTTGTCTCAATTTTCCCTACTTTGGACTTAAAATCAGAAAGTTTTGGGAAAAGGTGATGAACCCTAAACTTTGAAATTTAATTTAATTTTGTTTTCTTACATACAGTTCTAATTGCTTGTCCCCGCAACTTGTTCCAGAGGTAATGAAGGCGGGGGCAAGAGTTCATATTAAAAAGAAAAGAAAGAAAAAAAAGTAATGATAATTTACGGTAAAATTACAATAGTGACAAATAAGCAGTTATAGGAAAAGCTACTGGTAACCGAAAGCAAAGAAAACTTCTGTGTCAGTTGGGAGACTGCAAATAGTCATCTTCACATTGTAATGCATCAAGGAGTAGTTCCTCTTTTTTTTTCGGAATTTATTGATGTGGACTTCGAAAAAATGAAAAAAAAAAAAAAGACGCGTAAGACCAAAAGGGATATTCTGTTCTGGCTTTGGTTCCTGTGAACTGAATTAAAAAACTTATGCATAATAAGTGTATGGGGTTATACGGAAATTGTGCCTGAAACATCGACTTCTGGAAAGAGTGATCCTCGAAAAAAACGCTTTTAAAAAGTTGGAGTTCGCGGGATGATTAAACAGTTTGTGTATACCTATAGGATAGAAAGCTGTATAGAAAATTATAGCCTGAAACCCGTATGTGGGTAGCCTCAACAGTCACTTCACAAAAGATTTTGGCCTCTGGTTTCTTACCTTTTATGAAAACTTTAAATGTACCTAATTTCTAAAGTTGAAGAGCATATACCAATTACTGTCGGTAGGTAGGTTAGGTCTGCATACGAGCGAAGTGGCTTATCAGGCCGGAGCTTATTCCGGCTTCAGAAGCATAAAGCGACCAGGAGTATTTCTACTCCCCGCTGGATGGGATGCTAGTCCATCGCAGGGTTACCCCCCCCCCCCCCCCAGTATTAAATTTGCCAATACCCATTTACACACCTGCGTGAGGGGAGGCACTGTGAGAGTAAAGTGTCTTGCCGAAGAACGACACAATGTCCCTAGTAAGGGTTCGAACCGAGACCGCTTGCTCCGGAGTCGAGCACACTAACCGTGAGGCCAGTGCGCCTCCCACACCAATTACTGTCGAGGGGGTGATTTTTGTTACTGAAATTGCCAGGCAACGTTAAGATCTAGATTCGTCATTGCGTCATGCATGTTGATGTGACAATTTTAGTGGCATTCCTGAGCTCTCGTGCTAGTCACGGTGTTGAATTTAGCGTACATCAACAACGGCCGTGTGCCGTGGAAAACTTGCGTTAAGTTTTTTAGGGATTTTCATTACATATGATGTACAGATACTGGTGGCGAAAAATTTTAAGCAAAGGCTGAAAAAAAAAATCAGAAATGCAATAAATTTACGGAAGTCAAGGGGTTTGTCAATTCATGGCAAGGTCAGCATTATAAAAACATTTCTTCTCCCAAAACTAAGATATCCGAGCTCGGTGATAAGCACTCCATCTGAAGTTATAAAAGAATTTAACAATTTAGTTTTTCATTTTTTATGGAATGGGAAAGATAGAGTTATTCGAAGTTCGACGTATGCACCCTATGAGCAAGGTGGGCTCAAAATGATAGATTATGAAACCATGATTAAAGCGTTGAGGTTGAGCTGGCTAATGCGAATGACGGACGAGGACTCGTCAGGTTTCTGGACGTCTTACCTTAATTATCTTTTGGATAATGAAGGGGGTCTTTTTCTTCTTCAGTGTAATTATGATGTAAACCAGATAAACATTTCATCCACCTTTTATCAGGATCTTTTAGTGTGGTGGTCAAATATAAGGGAAATAGTAGATCCAAATAATGGTTACAAATATGTTATATGGAACAACAAAGATTAAATCAAAATCGATGGTAAAAGTGTTTTTTATAAGCATTATTTTAATATGAATATTAAATATACAAATGATCTGCTCTTTGACAAGTCAAATATCGAGTCTTTTAAGGTCATTCCGCTGAAATAGAACCTGCACTGCGATTTTTGTGAAACTTTGCCTATCGATTGTTTATATTATAGGAACTTAAATTTTGAAATAAAAATGAGGGGTCCCCATGTTCGTTTAGGAACAAAAGCAAATTGTTTATACCCATATGAATCCTTATAATAACACCAGGATTGTAGTCACGATTGCTTGCTAAATTCACGTTTCCGACGATTGCTTTTTGTTCTACACTGAGAATTGGTCCATATTTATTTTACACAGAGAAATTTATTACTCAGTTCAAAACAACAGAAAAAAATGATAGGTCACCATACTCGTTTGCGAGGAAATGACGATTTATCTCTATTGCGAGGTCCAGCTGTAAAGAAAAAGCCGCCATTTTTAATGCGCGCGCGCTAATCACGCGTGAAATTATACGCAGTAGGGATGCGCAATGCAATACTGGGGAACGACCTTAATGTTCTCAGAAGTGAGGGATTGACAAGATCCAATTTTTTAGTCTGGACAGGCCTAAGGCAATCTATTCCTTTGAAGTTGCGTGTCAACATTTCAAATTTTAAGGTGATTCTTGATTTGGAAAGTCTTAAATGTCATGACTATTATTGTTTTCTTATAAAACAAAAATTGGAAAAGCCAGGTAAATGGGTTAAGCTAAAGAACGAATTTAGCCTTGATGATAAGCAAGTTTCAGTGGCATTTCTTTTGCCAGTGAAGGTTGCTAACGAACCGTATCTACGCTCCTTTTAGTACAAGGTATTGAATTCTGTTCTGTTTACTAATGACCGCCTGTGTAAAATAGGATACGTTCCTAATCCCAACTGCACCTTCTGTCATCAGCTAACAGAAACCATATCCCATATTTTATTCGGTTGTTCTTTTTCAAATTCTTTTTGGCATGAGGTTAATGAAAAAATTTTGAGTAAAATCAAGAGTTGCAGAAGCCTCTCGCTTACATATTGCGATGTTATTGTTGGGTCTTTTGAGGAGGAGATGGACCTATTTAATTATATAGTAATTTTAGGAAAATCTTTCTTGTGGACTTGTCGATGTAAAGAAATATTACCTTCCTTGAATCACTTTTTAAGATTTTTGGTAATTAAATATGAAACTGAAAAACATATATACTTCAAATTGAATAAAACGAATTTTTTTAAAGAAAAGTGGAAGGTTTTTTGAGGAAACAATTTTATCTAATAATTAAAGTCGGAAAACGCTACCATTAAGGAAAATCGTTAAGTTAAATAAGTATGTAGAAAAAATTTACATTATCTATTTTCATAACTAATTCAATATGGTGTCATTGTTAACTTTTGCAACCAAACTTTATTCATTCTTCAGTAAATTAATTGTTGAAAAAATAATTGCAATTGTTGTAATTGTGGAAATAAATAAATTAAAAAAAAAAAACTGTAATTCAATTTGACCGGTGTAATTGTATTGTAATACATGTATAAACAGACGTGCTGTAAGTAGTGTGAGTGTAAATCCTGTAAATAAAATTGAATTGCAAAAAAACAAAACAAAAAAAAACGGCCGTGTCTAACTTAAAATAAGTTGAATTAACCAGAGAGGACAGTGATACGGAATGACGGAGCCTGTTAAACGATGGTAGCCGAAGTTTCCGACCATACCCGAGTTGATTAGAGCGACTGAAATAAGCCAATCACGCACGTTGTCTCAGGGAGAAGTATTTCGTTTCACCAGAGGAGAAGGACAGGTAATCGTATGGATGCGAGTGCGATTACGATTTCACCACGAGTGATATTTGAAACTTCTTTCAAATAGTCCAAGCCTCAGGGCGAGTCCAGTTTGAAGGAATTTTTCAATAACACAATTGCTCGAGGTTTTAAACGATCATTCATTTATTGTGTGCCAGTGAAAAATACGAATGCGAATGTATTAATTTGCAACGCAATTCAAAAGGATTTAAAATTTACGAATAAATTTGCCTGCTCTCAGCCAATGACATGAATTAATTTTCTCAGCCATATAATAAAGCGAGTACTTGAACGTTTCATTATAGTATCTTCGCTGGTCTCATCAAAATCACTTAGCCGTGGGGTGTACAAAAGTTCTGATATTTCTCGTATTACAATCTACCGCCGTTTTCTCCACTGAAGAAAACCCTATATCTCCTCGTTCATCATACTTTGAAATTCGAGAAAATAAGCAGCTTAAGGGATACGTTGTCAAACGGTTTGATTCTCCCAGTTTGTTATCGTGCAGCCGACTGTGTATGGAAAACGCTTGGTGTACTTCTACAAACTACAAGATGTCATCCCAGAAGGACGGCAAAGGAACTTGTGAACTGATCATGAACAAGCACGATATCTCCCTCATCAGTGAAAACACCAACTTACATAATCAGCAGGGAGTTACTTTCTCTATGCTGCTAAAGGTAATTAGTTGAATTCTACTAGTATACTAATGCAAATGCTGTAATCTGATTGGCGGAGCCATTGAACACTATCAGCCATTAGTGTGCAGTAGCTGGAGATCGTCTAGGAAATGACGACGTTTTTTCGTTTTTCCGAAGTTTTGGAGGAAATTTCGACGCAAATGGATAATTAAATTCCCAAGAAGTCTAAACGAACGACATTTACGGTTTCTTGACTTTTAAAAAAGTCATTATTGCAAAAAACCGATGTGCGCGAGCACACAACTTCAATTTTAGGGTAATTCCTCTGAAATAAAAGTGACAATAGATTTTTGTTCAAACTTTGTCCACTGAATATTTGTCATATGATAACTTCAATTTTGAAATAAAAAAGGGGGGTGCCCATGCTCATTAAGGAGCAGTGAGGCATTGAAAATGCCCCATTTTTACATTATTTAATGCTTATTATAAGAACACATTCCCAGTAATTGTAAAATCTTTGTGAGCCCGGACTCATAAGAACACGCATTAAACTACATTAAATACATTGTGTCGGACACAAATAAACGTTTTAAGTTTGATTCAGACAGAAAGCTAAATCCTTGGTTAAAAATTTGAACCAAATATCTTGACGTGGTTACCGACTGCCAAATAGAAAAGACCACCGTGTATCTGCTATTTTTCTTATTAATTCAATTTTCAGCAATAGAAATTAGATCAGTCTTATCTCACGCAAAGTTTATGATAAGTTAATTACAATGGGTGGAAAAAAAATTGGGGTGCCCGTGCTCGTTGGTGAGCTAGAACCATTTTTCAATTGACAGAGCTCAATATCAAGGCAAATCCGTCATGTTTTCAATGTGCGCGTGCATGAGCGCGCACTAATGTCGCCATAAATTATGCGCAGTAAGGATGCGCAATGCAAATGTGAGGAATGACCTTAAATGACAAGTCAATCCGAGCGATCTTCTTCAGGCGCAAAGTTTAGTAATACGTCAAGAAAATAATTGGAAACCGTCATTTGAAGTGAATTTTAGTAGGAATTCTCATCAACTATCACCTCATAGAAATCTCGCGCCCATAATCTAATTGTTAATTAGTATAATGTAATTTTTAATTTGAGCTAGTCTACCGTCAAAAAATGACACGTTTTATTTTTCGCCAAACAAATTATTCCTGTTAAACGTTGAATCCGGCCTATACAGTTGAAAAAAGTAATAACATCTTTGGGCTTGCAATTAAATACTTCCCTTAACCCTCGAGCTCCCAGAGTTTTCATATAATTTTATCTTTCTTTACTTTACGTATTTCTTTTATTCATCAGGGATGTTTGTTCACGAGCTGCTTCAACAGAGGTTCTTGTTTGCCTGACAAGGAAAAGCAAACTTTTTAATGCTCGTGTCTACCGCACTGGACTGGAGACCGATGTGAAGTTAAATTAGGTAATAATGATATCACCGTGATAAAACACAATTGAAAGTTATAACATTTCTCGTTATCATGGCCTTCTTGTTTTTACAAGTTTTACGAGACTCTTCTGCGTCAGCTGCAAAATATGACAGGCTCTTTGTCAAAATTTCGTCGCTGACAAGTTGTATAAAGACAATATTGACAGTGCGAAAATCAAAATCAAAGCTGGTGTAAAAGTTATTTTTTGCACCGGTGTGGGAAACTGTTTTTCGAACTGTTTATCATTTGTATGAGGATTAAAACAGTTAACTTTGACCGGTTTCCTGCAGCAAATCTCCCTAATACTGAGATAGCGTTAATTGTTATATTGACAAACTGGAAACTGAAAAACGAGTAACGTCGAAGTCTGCTGTAGGCTTTCCTTGCGTGTTTCCTAAACCAGCCAATAGCCGTGCGCGTCTGTTATCGGTTACATTCGCTTAGCCAATCAAATTGCCTCTCTCTAGTTTGATTTTTTTTCAAATATTTTGAATATTTCTAAACTATAATATATGTGCTCCTTGTATTTTACCCGATTACATTGTCCGCAAGATTGGGTTCTTCATGGAAATTCATGTTATTACGTCATCGATACCTCGACCTTAAAAAGGAGCGACGCTCGAACGACTTGTCAGAATCTGGGAGGAGACCTCGCTATCATCAGATCAGAAGATGAGAACAACTACATACTTGAACTGCTTAAGAAGCAAGAAACTGTACAAATTGAAAGTACATGGATTGGACTTACAGACAGGCTGACAATGCTTTACGTTTTACTGGATCGATAACACTCCACTAACGGGTCAATTTTCTGCATGGGGAAATGGAGAACCGAGTAGCCTTCATGAAAAAAAAAAATTTTTTTTCAATTTTTATTGTAAGTAGGCAGATAAGTAGATAGTCTAATAACTTTGTTGACTGATGGAAAAACCGTGTATAAATAAAGTTATCTCATCTTATCTTATCTTAAATGTGTCCACATATATGCCATGTAGTACGCATCAGGAAAGTGGAATGACATGGGGTGCAGTTTGTCTGACGCATATCAAAGCCCCAGTTGTGCTCTGTCAGAAGAGGTTCATGTGATGACCAGGTGACCACTTGGTACTTACCTAGTAAAAAGGCGAGTAAGACATTTCTTTGCCTTAAACGAACTTTAGGCTTGTATGCTGGAATTTTGACTGTGCCATAGAAATACAGCCAATCAGAATACAGGAATTAAAACCCGTTGTATACTCAACGGTGTTACACTTAACCCCCACGCCGCCGGGGCTCGTTTTTCGCAATGATTGTGCTGGCCACTGTACAGAGAACGACATGGTATAAATAGTTATACCGCGCTTTCTCGTATAGTTTTCCATGGAAAATAGTTATAGAGCGCTTCTCGTATAGTATACCATGGAATATTCCACTCGTCATATCGTCATGGTATAAAACATTTGAAAGTCAAATTGAAAGTTTTTGATGAAAGTGCAAAATGTTTCTGTATTTTTACTCCTCGAAGACAGATTGCTGGACTAGTAAGCGCAACCCCGCTACACAGACACACACGTAACCGCCCCAGTATTTCACTGGCGGGTCCGTACGAAGCACTTTGTCGGTTTTAATTGCTGTACCCTATAGGATAGAAAGCTGTATAGAAATTATAGCCCGAGGCCCAAATGTGGGTAGCCTCAACAGTACAGTTGCTCCAGATTAGACTGTGGCGGCCATTTTGGCCTCTGCTTTACCGCCGTTTTAATTTTAAAAACAGTAAATGTGCCTGATATCTGTGGAGGATGTAAATTTTGCCACCGAAATTGCTAGGCAATGTTAAGTTTCTCGTTGCGTCATGTTGATGTGACAATTTTGGTGGTACACATGAGCCCTCGCGCTAGTTTTGAATTTAGCGTACATCAACAACGGCCTCGTCTGACTTGCAATAAATTAAATTAACCAGAGACGAGATTGATACGGAATGACAGCGCCAGTAAAACGATGGTAGCCGAAGATTTCCGACCATACCCGAATTGATTATAGCGACTGAAATCAATCAATCATGCCTGTCGTTTTAGGGAGTAGTATTTCCTTTACCTTTGGCTCACATGTAAAGTATAACTAATCGTATGTGTACAAGTGCAATTAAAATTTCACTGCAAGTGAAATTTTAAACTTCTTCCCAATGGTGCAAGCCTTCATGAATGCAATTTGAAGAAATTTTTAAACATCACATTTGCACGAGTTTTCATCCGACGGATCATCCATTTATTATTTGCCAGAGAAAAATACGATTGCGAATGCATTTAAATTTGCAATGCAATGCAAAATGAAGTCTGCTCTCAGCCAATCACAATGAACTAATTTTCTCAACCATATAATAAAGTAAGTACTTAAAAGTTTCATTATAATCTTTGCTGCTCGCATCAAAATCACTTAGCCATGGGATGTACAAAATTACTGATACTTTTCTTATTACAATCTACTGCCGTTTTCTCCACCGAAGAAAACTCTGTATCTTCTCCTTCATCATACTTTGAAGTTCGAGAAAATAAGCAGCTTAGGGGATACGTTGTCAAACAGTTTGATTCTTCCAGTCTATTATCTTGCGGCCAACAATGTATGAGATACGCTTGGTGTAGTTGTACAAACTACAAGATGTCATCCAAGAAGGACGGCAAAGGAACTTGTGAACTGAACAAGCACGACATCTCCCTCATCAGTGAAAACATCAACCTTCATGATCAGCAGGGAGTCACTTTCTCTATGATGCTAAAGGTAATAATGAGTGCGATGTAATTTTGAATTTGAACTAGTGTACCACAAAAAAATCGCACGTTTTATTTTTCGCCAAGCAAATTATTCCTGTTAAACGTTGAATCCGGCCCGAGTATGCAATCGAGAAAGTAATAACAGTTTAATTTGGGCTTGTCATTGCAACCTTCCCTTAACCATTCCTAGGGTTTTCAATTAATTTTATCTTTCTTTACTTTGCGTATTTCTTTAATTAATCAAGGGGGTTTGTTCAGGAGCTGCTTCAATGGTGGTTCCTGTTTGCCTGACACGGGAAAGCAAACCTTTTCATGCTCGTGTCTATCATCTTGGACTGGAGACAGATGTGAAGTCAACTTAGGTAATAATGACATGACCGAAGTAAAACACAATTAGGAAGTAATTCCATTTGTTATTAATCATGGCATTCTTGTTTTCACAAGTTTTATAATGTTCTTCTGCGTTGGCTGCAAAATATGACAGGCTCTTTGTCAAAATTTTATCACTGAAAAGTTGCATAAAGACATTATTGACAGTGTGAAACTCAAAATCAAAGCTGTTGTAAAAGTCAGCTTTTGCACAACTTTGAAAAGCTGTTTTTCATGTTTGCCATTTGTATGGGGATTAAAACTATTAACTTTGACTGATTTTCTGCAACAAATATCCCTAATATTGAGAGAGCTTTATTTGTCCTATTGACCCATTAAAAGCTGAAAAACGAGTAACGTCGTCAAAGGCTGCTTCACGCTTTCCTTTTGTGTTAGCCATGCGCGTCTGTTGGTTACGTTCGATAAGCTAATAAAATTGCTTCTTTTTAGTTTAAAACTTGTTTGTATCAACGCGTAGTTATTTCTAGGTCACATGAAAATTGTTTTAAGTCTTGAATATTCCTAAACTGAAACGTACTTCTTTCTTATGTTAAACCTTATTAGGTTGTCCGAAAGATTGGTTACTTCATGGAAATTCATGTTACTATGTCATCGGCACTCCGACCGTCAAATGGATTGACGCTCGAACGATGTGCCAGGAAGAGGGAGGAGACCTCGCTGTAATCAGATCACAAGATGAGAATAACTTTATTCTTGAGCTGTTAAAAAAGCAAAAAACCGTACAAATAGAGGGTGCATGGCTTGGTCTTAATAGAAAAACGTCGGATGGAGATGCGTTTTACTGGGTCGATGACACTCCACTAGCGGGTCATTATTCTGCATGGGCAAGCAACGAGCCAAGTAATTCTCATGAGAAATGTGTCCAAATATATGCGGCTTCATATAAACCTGGAGAGTGGAATGACATGCAATGCAGTTGGTCTGGAGCAAATCAGAGTCAAGCCCCAATCGTCGTCTGTCAGAAAAGGCTTACTTGATGAAGAGGGAACAATTTGGTTCTCATTCTACATACACACCTTCCCCAGTGTATTCACTGGCGGGTCCAGCCAAAACAGTTTCAGTCAGTGTTAATTCCTGTACCTATAGCGTAGAAAGCCACCGCATTGGAAGTTTAAGCATTTAAACTGTGGTTAATGAACTCTGTAGTCTACATCATAGCTGTCATCTAAGGTTGTCACCAGTTCTGTTATCTTCCCCCTATTAACCGTTGTGCAATAGCCTTAGATCAATGTCCAATGTAACGCAATCGTTTTACCATATGGGAAATAATACGACAAAGTTCCCAGTGATTTTCCACCATGCTCTCATGTGATTTCAGCGCGCTATACCTCTCTCAACTCCTTCAATCCCCAGTCAGTAAAATCGCATTGTTTTCTGACCCTGTCCCAGTTGTGAGCTAGTATTCAAGCTAGGCCGTTCTCCGCTTTCCCCTCCCTCCGTCCCTCCCTGTATTGGTAGCTTTGCCCTTTCCCATCTTTTTCCTCCATGTGGTGGTAATTACCTTTCGTGAGAAGGTGGCTTTCGCCTGCTGAACCTTCTCGATTTATTCACTGCCAAGTTCTATTTCTTATATTGTGTGTAAACCATAGCTGCCTAGTCAATAAAGGTTTTTTGGTGGCAGGGAAGTGCAACCTTTGCCCCACAGTAAGTGCTATGGCCACCCTTGGAGATAGGTCCGGATCTCTCCAGGATGGTGCCATCGTACCATCCGACCTATTGTCCTCTCAGAAGGGCACCCCTCTTCTGGTCCATCCTGTGTTACCCTTAAGGAACTAGGTCCGGATCTCTCCAGGATGGTGCCATCGTACCATCTGACCTATTGTCCCCCAGAAGGGCACCCCTTTTCTGGTAACATAGGTTCCCCTAGAGACACCGCTACTCTAGAGGAGATAGGCTCTGTCTTCCCTGCCGCCCATGTTTTGCCACTATAATCAGTGTTTTGTTTCTGTTTCCTGCATCTACCCAGCAAAGGGGGGTTGCAATGTGGTTACCCATATAAATTTCCTTCTAGTGTGGCCAAGGAGCCAAATATCCTCCTTGGTACCGTTAGATCTGTCCCCCTCCCTGCATGGGCGTGGCTTTAATACATTAAATTGCACAGCAGCAGGGTCTCATTAACGGAAAATTATAGCCAAACGTGGGTAGCCCCAGTATTTTGTGGAGCAACTGTTGAGGCAGCCATTTTGGCTTTTGGCTTCTTATCGTTTAACTGTAAATGTGCCTGGTATCTAAAGTAAGCCATTGTAACTATTTACAATACGCGATTTCTGCATAGAAAATTAAGATAAACGGCATCTTTCATATTTATACTTTGAATTGATTAAATAACACTGTGCGTTAACATTTAGCCAAGTTAATATAGCAAGGTAATGTTAGTTTAAGTCTAGCATGATGCACTATAATAATTAAGTAAGTAATTTTAGCCATTAATTAAAAAAACTGATGCTAGTATTGTAAGTTGTGTTAGTATTGTCAAATTGTAAGTTATGTTACTACTGTAAGTAGAGTGAGTATCGCAACCAGGAGCCCATCACTAGGAGCCTGCAACTCCCATATTAAGCCAATGTCACGGCATTTTTACACACAGGTCTATTTTTAGGTTTCTTTTCCCGCGAAATAGGTCAGTTCCGGTCCACATGAGCGCGCATCGGTAAGGGGAAAAAATGATTCTTTTTCTTTTTAATCTTCAGGTGAAATGATGACGTCAGTTGACAATTAAGTTCCTGCTTGTGATTAGTCCCTGAGGTTCCTGTGGTGGCCTGAATTCGCGGTAAATTGAAACTTATAGATCGGTTTGTGAAAACACCGTGACAGGAATATGGGGTAGTTGCACGCTCCCAGTAATGGGCTCCTCTCGCTAGTAATGTTAGGGTTTTGTGAGCTATTTTGCTATTGTAAGTAATGTTACTGGTGTAGGCACCATTTGTATAAGTAACGTTATTGTTGCACTTAAAAACATGTGCCAGCTGTCGAGACTGCGTTTTCTGTCACGGAAGAGCAAGGAAAGATTAAGATTTTTCTTTGCCAAGATTTTTCATGTTGACGTGACAAAGTTTAAGTTGTACGCATGAGCACTCGCGCCTTTGGATTTAGAGTGCATTAGCAACGGCTTTGTCTGGCTTGTCTAACTTTAACTAAGTTTAACTAATAAAGATGACAGTGATACGAGAACTTATCAAATGAAAAATGACAGCGCCTGTTAAACGATTGTTGCCGACCACCAGCGACACCTAACCGACCACCAGCGAACTAATCACACTGACTGAAATCGACCAATCATGAACGACATCTTAGGGAGCCGAGTATTTTGTTTCACCTTGGACTCAAAAGCAGATTATGGACCATCTGGCAAATGTATTCATTTGCAAGGCGCAAAAAAATTCTTGCATAAATTTGCCTAATTATTTTTCCCGTCATTTAATAAAGCGAGTTATTTGACGTTTCTCTATAATCCTCGCTGCTCGGACCAACTTTTCTAAGCCATAAGGTGTACAAAAGTTTTGATTTTTTTCCTATTACAATCTACTACCGTTTTCTCCGCCGAAGAAAACTCCACTATCTTCCTTTTCATAATACTTTGAAGTTCGAGAAAATAAGCAGCTTAGGGGATACGTTGTCAAACGGTTTGATTCTCCCAGTTTGTTATGGTGCGGTCAACAATGTATGAGAATCGCTTGGTGCAGTTCTACAAGCTACAAGATGTCATCCAAGAAGGACGGCAAAGGGACTTGTGAACTGAACAAGCACGACATCTCCCTCATGAACGCCAGCTTTCATAATCAGCGGGGAGTTAGTTTCGTTATGATGCTAAAGGTAATTAATATGAGTAACTAGTCTACCACAAATGACATCTTTTCGCCAAACTACTAAATTATTTTTTCAGCCCTGATTTTTTTCAGGTTTCTTCTTTTTTATTCCCGTTTTATGTTAGATACGGCCTATGCAATCGGAAAAAGTAGTGACATATTTGGGATTGCTATCGGAAGCTTCTCTTAAGGACCTTCGCGCGAACATTTTCCGATTTTTTTCTGAGACTTCTACCACTGTAAGATGATGAGTTAGTTATGTCAGAAATGTAAAAAAAAATGGGGGGTCACCGACTTCGTTTTGGAGAGAACATACCCGGAATCTGAAAAAATCGGACTTCGTTAGCGAATAAGGCCACAATGTCTGTAAGCCAAAAACTTTTGCAATTAGATCTTTGAAGTGAAATGTTATTTGCCAAATATTGTTTAAGTGGACCTATTAAGTAAATTTAGTCAACTAGTGAGGTTCCTTAAAGAACAAGTTCGCATTTAGCGAGCATAGTTTCACGCGCCTTGCAGCCGCAAGATGGCAGGACTCGATGCCCCGTGGACAGAAATCGAATTTTTTTTTGGAACTTTCCACATTGATTTTTTGTTCATTTTTGGACAATGTGGAGATAATTGTAAATAAAATCTGTTTCTGGAAAGAAAAGTACGGGTCACCAAACGTCCAAGATCGTTAAACAAACAGGCAAAGCTATAGCAATGGCCATCTGCCCTATCATTGAGGGTGACAAGGGGATTTGCGGTGTTGCGGTGTTTTTTTTAATGCGATGATGCGGTGAATAAAATCTCAACTTGCAGTGTTGCGGTGATCTCAAACCCTACAGTGTGCGATGTTTATGTTTTTCACGCTGCGGTATTCGGTGAAATGAAATTGTTTGCGGTGCTGGGGTTTTTTGATTTACCTTTCTCAAACCCAAATTTGACCTAAATTTAGCATGTTAACCTCGTTAATCCATGCTAATTTATGACAAACATACCATTGAGGTTAATAATTTGTAACAAAATACAGACCATCACTGTCTAGTCAATTCTCAATATGCATCGGCTGCCAATCCGAAGCTGTTTTCATTTATACGTAACTTGACAACTCGACCTCTGCCACCCGAAGCTCAGTGTTCGGTAGACACGTGGAGGAGCGAGGACGGAAATAATCCTGGAAATTCTGGAAACGCCAAGGCCGAATGTAATGTATTATTGACTGCGCAGCTTTTTTCTACGAAAAAAGAAAAAGGTGGCGAAAACTACCAGCCACAAAATATATTCAGATGTCGCGTCGGCAGGGAAGAAAGAAGGCTTTCTATTAAAGCTAAGGGAAGCTTTGTAACTTACACACGTTTACTATTTTTTTCCTTTTGCTATTCGGCTTCGTCTGGAGGTCATTCTGATACCGGTCTATATACACGCTCTGAGGTCCTGCGGCTTGTTTGACCTTCTATTTTTTCAAACGATTATCGATATCGAACGCAAACGCAGCTAGCTCCGGAAAGCAATACTTTCAGTCAAGGTAGGACTTCAGTCAGTGGGTTTATACACTAAGAAAAATGAGCGAAGTAAAAGAAGAGAGGGATTTGGGGTAAAGGCCAGCTCTCAAGGCTCCTCTCTTTTTTCTTCGTCCTCTTGCTAGCTTCGCGCAAGGTTTCTTCACAAGAGCAAGAAAACTGATTTACAGGCATTAGCAGTATCGACAAATGCGCAATGAAAAGCGTTGTGATGTGTTTATTTTGTGGAAAATGCTTGAGGCGTGAAAGTGTTATGTTAAGCGTAAATGAACGAATCATGGCGCTAAAAATACGTGTTGAGGTGATGGTGTCTCGTTGACTTTTCTTGCGGTGATGCGGTGTTCGTTAATTTTTTCTGCGGTGTTGCGGTGTTCAGAACCCCCCATATGTCACCCTCTATCATAGTCCAGTTCCTGAACTCTCCTGCTCAATCGACATTTTACTACGCGCGCTCACATGCATGACGTGGCTGGTGAATTTGCTTGCGCAGTAGGGATGCGCAGAAACAATTAGCGCGATGTTTGTTCACGAGCTGCTTCAATGGAGGTTCTTGTTTGCCTGACAAGGAAAATCAAACTTTTTCATACTTGTGTCTACCACCTTGGACTGGAGACAGATGTGAAGTTAGATCAGAATCATACATAGAAATGGTCAGTTGAGGGATGAGAATTGGCCGGACGTGATCATTCCATTACTGTATTGACGTTTTCACGCACTTTATTGCTTCCAAGAAATCAAGAAAACTGCTAAATAGTACTCTTGCACTTTAAAATTGTCTGCTAATCTTTAAGAAAATAAATATTTTACGAAATAACTAAAAATGATGGTTAGAAGCCGGTCCGTGAAGTTTATCAAGCGTAAATCAAACAAAAAGCAGGATTGAAATAGACATTCTGATTTACACATTTACAGGCAAAAACTAACGATAGATAAATCCGACGTTTCGGCGACATCTTGGCGCCATTGTCAAGGGAAACTAATTAAATATGCAATTTCAAGAGTAACTAAGAGTTCAGAGTTTCTAATTTGCATAAGTTAGACAAAGACTTTAGCGCGAACTGAGTCTGATTGTACATTTAAACACGGTCGTAATTGTTTAATGAGTAACATCTCATTAATGAGACAATCAAACTTGTTGTGGCATTTTTTCAACACGCTAAAACAATTGCGAAGGTCATCCGGAATCCTGCCTGCGTGTCTATTATCATAGTGATTGCGTACTGACGAGGTCTTGCTTCTATGTCCATCAACGCGTACGAACAGATGGCCACGGGTGTAACCGACATAACCAGCATCGCACTGGTCACACTTGAAGCTATACACAACGCATTGTTGATCAATGAGCTGAGGCTTAGGTTCGCTTGTCGGGAACTCCTGGGCAATCTTGCGGCTCGTAAACACCGGTTGAACACTGGTCTGCAGCTTCACACTGAGATCTTTCAACTGTGTCTTCACGATATTAGCAGACTCCTGGTCTTTAAAGGGTATGACAACCCGAGTAGTGTTTTCTGTCGTAGATCTGGACCGTAATGAGGGCTGGTCAGCGACCTTTAAATTTAGGAAGGTTTTGACAGTGGAGTCAACAAGGTGCTTGGGATATTTCAGTTTAGAGAAAACAGACTTCAGTGAGTGAGATCAACTCCATCTACACTAATATCCGACAAGCCTGCAGTTTGTTTCGGTACACTTGCATTCTTCGCATTATTAGCGGCCTTCGAAAGGACTACTACCATGAAGTCATGTCTGTGCACACTCGTAAGATCTCGAGGTTACTAAACACTGAAGTCGATGTCGACGAGCATATCACAAACATCTCCTCGCATGAGCTCAGTTTCTTTCAGAAATTGGTTCTCTGTCGAGGCTTAAAGTTCGCCATACCCCAGCGTATCTCAAACATCGAGATTAAGGCGAGCTTTGAGAAGGCCTACTGGGACTTGGAACGGCATCTAAACAGTGAGAACTCTAAGGAACTGGCTGCCGCAACATTAAAATCTATAGCTCTCAATTACATCAACCATAAAGGTCCGAGTCCTCCTAAACAGCTTTTGACAGCCATTAAACAACTAAAGCGCCGTGATGATATCGTCATAACAAAACCGGACAAAGGCTCAGGTGTCGTTGTAATGGATAAGTCGGAATATATACATCTACTATCCGAAGCTTCTGTCAATGACACCAGCAAATTTCGTCCCATTCCTTCTGAACGACCAAAAACCCGAGGCAGACCACCCAAGCACTATCATCCGCTTTTAGCAAAGGAGGCTCTTGTACAATCTATCATCACAAGGATCCTCCCTCACGCTGTGGCCCAGTCTCTTCGTCCGACCGGTTCTAGACTGGCACACCTGTACGGGTTGCCGAAAACACACAAGGAGAAATTAGCCATGCGACCAATCCTATCAGCGACTAATACGTATAATTATGCTCTGGCGAAATGGTTGGACAACAAGCTCAAACCGTTGTCGTTAAATCAGTACACAGTCACGGACATTTTCGATTTTGTGAACGAACTACCGCGAGACCTCAACATAACACCTGGTGACTTGCTGGTGTCCTATGATGTGTCCTCCTTGTTCACGAATGTACCTTTGGATGAAACCATTACGATTCTCGCAGACAGAGCCTTTAGAAACAACTGGTTTAATTCCGAGTATGATTTGAACATTTCAAAGCAAGACCTTATTGATCTTTTGGGTGTGGCCACCAAGGGGCAGCTTTTCCAATTTAATGGATCCCTGTATGAACAGATCGACGGAGTAGCGATGGGGTCACCCCTTGGGCCCTTGCTAGCCAACGTATTCATGTCGTCTATTGAAGAGAAACTAGATGTTGAGGGCAAGCTGCCACCTTACTATCGTCGATATGTTGACGACACATTCACTGTGATGCCCGATTTGTCTACAGCAAGGGACTTTCTTAACACCCTCAACCACGCTCACCCCGCCATCAACTTCACTATGGAGGTCGAAAATGATGGAATGCTTCCCTTTCTCGGTACTCAACTCCTAAACAGAGCGCCTCGTATTGAAACTAAAGTGTTTGTGAAGCCAACAAACAGTGGTCTGCTTCTCCATTACCACAGTCATGTCGATAATAGGTACAAGCGCGGACTATTGACAACTATGCTCGATCGCGCACATCGCCTGTCTTCGTCATGGTCCTACTTCACTGAGGAGTGCGAACGACTGAAGTCTGTTTTCTCTAAACTGAAATATCCCAAGCACCTTGTTGACTCCACTGTCAAAACCTTCCTAAATTTAAAGGTCGCTGACCAGCCCTCATTACGGTCCAGATCTACGACAGAAAACACTACTCGGGTTGTCATACCCTTTAAAGACCAGGAGTCTGCTAATATCGTGAAGACACAGTTGAAAGATCTCAGTGTGAAGCTGCAGACCAGTGTTCAACCGGTGTTTACGAGCCGCAAGATTGCCCAGGAGTTCCCGACAAGCGAACCTAAGCCTCAGCTCATTGATCAACAATGCGTTGTGTATAGCTTCAAGTGTGACCAGTGCGATGCTGGTTATGTCGGTTACACCCGTGGCCATCTGTTCGTACGCGTTGATGGACATAGAAGCAAGACCTCGTCAGTACGCAATCACTATGATAATAGACACGCAGGCAGGATTCCGGATGACCTTCGCAATTGTTTTAGCGTGTTGAAAAAATGCCACAACAAGTTTGATTGTCTCATTAATGAGATGTTACTCATTAAACAATTACGACCGTGTTTAAATGTACAATCAGACTCAGTTCGCGCTAAAGTCTTTGTCTAACTTATGCAAATTAGAAACTCTGAACTCTTAGTTACTCTTGAAATCGCATATTTAATTAGTTTCCCTTGACAATGGCGCCAAGATGTCGCCGAAACGTCGGATTTATCTATCGTTAGTTTTTGCCTGTATATGTTTATCTAAATCATTGTTGATTTGATTTACACATTGTCAGTTTAAAACGGCAAAAAACGTCCTATGAATTTAAGAAAAGTACAAATCGAGTTTGCAGAATAACTACATAATGATCGTAAAGTCAGTGCCCAAGGAAAGGTTTAGAACTGTTGTGCAAAGTTTCTTTAAGCCATAGGAAACATTGAATCATTTCACTGAAAAGCATACAAGTTTCTTGAATTAACGTTTTGTGTGAGTTTTAGATCGGTTGAACCTCTGTACGGCACATAAGTATCATCAGCTACTGAGCTGCTCAGAATTCTTATCTAAAGAGAGCCTTAAGTTCGTTACGATAATTTCTGCTGAAAATAAAACAGATACAAGGATTTATGGCACAATTTGCTAGAGCCATGGAATGGACAACATAGAAATAGTGTGGGCGGACGCCATAATTCGGAAATATGATGGTGTCCGTAAAGAACAAAATACATGAGAAGAGAGCGACGGGCAGCCAGCATACTGCAAACCCCAAAACAATAGCAATGGCCATCTTTAACACATTTCGTTCCCTTTGCTGGCGTTGTCGTTCAGCGTTGGCTGATTGCTCGCCTGGAATCTTCTGTGACTTGAGCTTTAGATAGATGATAATGTAAACTATGGTTATCAACACCAAAGGGTTAAAAAAGAATACAACTATATAGGACACAACGTAATTCTCAAAGGATGAGGAGTCTCCAAAAACTTCATTCCAATGCTGCTCACAAACCAGTTTTTCTGCATATTCAACAAGTTTGCGGACGAAGAGATATGGGGAGTTGACAGCTATCGCGACGATCCAAGTAGCGAGAATGAAGAACGGGCAGAGCTTTGAACTGATGAGTGGAGAACGGAGAGGAAATACCACAGCACCAAATCGATCCACTGCTATCAGAACCATGCTCTGAACAGACACAGCAGACGAGACATCTGGTAAGAAAATAACCAGTTTACATAAGGCCTGGCCAAGAGGACCACCGATCAGCCAGGAGTCTATATAGAGACTTTGTATCCACCTGGGGATCACAAAAATCGGAACCAGCAAATCGGACATGGCCATGTTTACAATGAAAAAGTTGATGGGTTTTCTCATGGTTTGCGTCTTGCAGACAATTATTCCGATGATGGTGTTCCCAGCCAACGAAGCAATGAAGATCACGAAGCAAGCAACGGTCATTCCAATTTTTTCTGCTGTAGAATTGCTGGGGCAGCTCCATGCTGTGTTCCATTCATCGTTGTATTCACCTTTTCCGACATTGCCGTTTAGTTACTCTTTTCGCTCTTACGCTCTCAAATGAGTTTTCTTCTGGTTTGTTCGCTCGGTAACGTCACTCTATTTATGTTGTAGCAAAGGCGAGATGATTGTTCGTCGTCCTTCGCGCAAAGTAAATGATCGATGAGGAAATTTCCATGACGTGTTTAATGATTGGCAGATCTTTGTTGCAGCTGTCCGCCGCCTATTTAACACAACAATTAGGGTTCCTGTTTCTGGAGTAGCTCAACAAAATGACGTAATCTATCAGCTTGTGCCTTAAATTGCTTTTTACTTGTTGTTTTCATTTCATATCTTAACATCTATGAGATTGGAAGCTGACAGTTTCCTATGACGTTAACGCTGCAACAGATGGGGTAGTGACAGCTGCCTGGATTGTTTTTCAAATAATAATAATAACTGAATAGCAACGAACATTTAAACAGGATGACCCATCAGTGTATTCAACACTGTTATCAGAGGGGTCCTAGGCCTGTGAAAGAAACTATGGTGAAAATAAGGTAAAAATTATAAACATAGTTAAAAAAGGCGTACAATTGCAATATTAGTAAAAATGTTCACTAAAGCTTATGCTAAATAGAAATCTTGAAGTTATGGATCTAAATTCGATTTGTAGTTCATTAGATCTGTTCCAAGCATGATAAAAAGTCGTGAAATGTTCTATTTCCTGTTACTGATTGCTGTGGTGCACCAAATTGTCTATCAAGACGAGTCAGTGAAAAGACGGGATGTTTAACGTGAGCACCCGAGCTCAATAAACAAAAAGCAGGCTGATGCCTTATCAGCATTTTATCGGAGTTTACATTAGCGATTTTAATGTCCACTATAATGAAAGCGTAAACCGCCTAATGAAAGCAAATGTGATATGAATTTACTCTGCTAAGTCATGAGGTTTTCTCGAGTATCCAAATTAGTCTTTTTACAAAGAGACTCTTTCTCGTGTATTGCATATGAGTTCAACAATGGCTAAGAACTATTAGCACATGAGAGTCAGTTTCTTTAAAAGGTGTTTGCACCTGTACATAATCAAAAAGGCTTTTAAAGCCAACTCGTGATATTTGAAACGGTTATGTTTCATGTAACACATACATTTATTGGTGTGCAGACCAAGAAAATACAAGTGACTCGTGGGATATTCCACGTACCACTCGAAAGCATTGCATAACTACTACATACAGTGTCAGCTGAAAAATAAAGTGTCCGTGTATCTAGAGCAGGGGGAGGGGGGAGGAGGGGGGAGGGGCTGGCAGCTACCTTTCAGCTCGCCGCTTTTCTGGTTTCTATGATCGCCCCAGTAAAGAAATCTGTCAATCACAGTTTCCTATGATGTCAACGCTGCAACAGGTTTTCGACCCTGAGCGTCCCTATACCACCTGAGCTAACATCAGCAGTTAGTTAGTAAGGATTTTATTTAGCCAAATAGTTAGTTAGATTGTTATTTAGCTAGTTAGTTAGGTAGTTAGTAGATAGTTAATAAATTGCTTGTTAAATGATTAAGCTTTTATATATTCATACATTTTATTTTCATAATGGGTTGACTAGCACGTATTGTACGTCAGTTCCCTTCTAGTCTTCCTCTCTGCCTTGTTATGTACTAAGATTTTTTATTAATGTGGTTATTACAATTATTATTAATATTATTATTATTTTGTAATATCGCTTATGATTTTTTTTCTTTGTTATATAGTCGCAGTGAAAATTGAATAAATTAAATTAAATTAAATTAATCATTTGAGAACCGTTACGAGCATGTTAACAACGCTAAAAACCGAAACCGCCATTTGTGTTCAGGATTTGCCTTCGATTTGATAACTTTTTATTTGCTGTTAGCAATTTTTAACAACAGCTCAGAGACAAGCGATGTCGAACTGTTTCATGACTGCCATTATATATCGCGAAACCTCCGAATGTAAGTCTTTAAAAAATTTCTCAACTGTTTCAGAGTTGTACATTTAAACTTGAGTTTACATTAAGCAAGCTTTTCTGTCTAAAGTTTTGTCCTTCTTAACTTACTGTCTTATGAAAGACTGCATTTACTTTATGATTTTCCTGTAATATGTTGAGTCTGACAACCGTTTCTTTCGAGTAACATAAATCATGAAACTTGGAGGCAGTTGCAGATCAGTCAACAACATTGAAAATAGCTGCTAGTTTGCATGTCTCGATAATGCAGTGATAAATTATAGAGGTTTTGAAACCTCCATCCCTTACCGTTCAGAACCAATTTGAACTCTCAAATTTGAAATCATTTTTCTGCTGCATATGGGAATGTCCAAAATGGACTATTTGTTGGGTACAGACTCATTGTGAACTTTTACTAGGTTGATTGACCCATGAAAATAAAGAAAGCAGCTTCTGCTCACATGCTTTTGCATAATTTGTACTGGTGATAAGCATCAGTTTTATTTGTGTGGTAGGAGAAAGCTCTGTAATACTTCTGGAAATCAAAACAGGGCTGCCATTTAACAAATTGACGTCCGTTTTTTATGCGTCTGTCCTCTTATTGATGACAAATTGCGTCATAACATTGTCAAAGTGGCTGTGGAAACGCAGGCGAGTGGTTCCGCAGTAAACTTTGATAATGTTATGACGCAATTTATGTTCAATAAGAGGACAGACGCATAAAAAACGGACGTCAATTTGTGTTTTACAATAACAAGCCCCCAACCTGTCAAATGCTGGAAACAAATGAGGGGAAAAGACGCCTTAAACTTACCGTAAACAAAGATAACTGAATTTTATTCAAAATGACGCGAGCATTGTCAATAGCTTTTCTCGCTTTTTTGATTGGCTACTCAAAAAAGTCCATAAAATCTCATTGGTTAAAAAGTTAACAGTTTGACAGCTAAAAATTGAACTTGAAAGCTTGCTAAATCAAAATTTCATCTGTCTGCACTCTTATTGATGATAAAAATGAGCCAACCAGTGCTCTAGAAATTATACAGTTCTTGTAAAAATACTCATCGCAATCAACTACGCTAAAAAGTACACGACTAAAATGAAAGCAAAATTTTACTACTGTGACCAAATCAAGTTTAATAAACTTGTACTTAAACCAGGAACACCAGAATAGTAGCATATCACTAATCAGTAACTGTTAACGTCTTGCAGCTGAAAAAAATAGCTGTTAAATGTCAAAAATTATACTGAAATCCAACTGTAAACATGTACCTGCAGATGGCATAGTGCGCGCGTAAAACGCATGCGAGATACGCAAATTCACATAGGAAAAAACTTTGAAATGACGACGTCAATCGTGTGTCTGTCCTCTAATTAATTAACAATTAGATTATTCGCTTTCGATTTCTATGAGGTGATAGTTGCTGAGGCCGAAGTCCGAATCAACTATCACCTCATAGAAATCGAAAGCGAACAATCTAATTGTTTTAGTAGAATTCTTACTAAAATTTACTTCAAATAACGGTTTCCAATTATTTCTTGACGTACTAATAAACTTTGCGCCTGAAAAAGATCACCCGGATTGAACTTTCATTGACAATTAAAGTTGTGTGTGCGCGCATCAGTTTTTTCGATAATTTTAACTTTTTTAAAAGTCAAGAAACCGTAAATGTCCTTCGTTTAGATTTCTCAGGAATTTAATTACCATTTGCATCAAAACTTTCCTCCAAAACTTTGCGAAAACGAAAAAAACGTCGCCATTTCTTAGACGACCTCCAGCCACTGCACACTGATGGCTGATAGTGTTCAATGGCTCGGCCAATCAGATTACAGCATTCGCATTCGTGTACTAGTAGAATTCTACTAATAGATCATAGGCGAGAACCAATCAAAATTTGAGAATAACTTGGGTTATTATATAAACCCAAGTTATCATATAAACCCAAGTTGATTATACCGACTGAAATCGACCAATCATGCACGTTGAATCTGGCCTATGCAATTGAGAAAAGTAGTGACATCTGTGGGATTGCCATTGCGAGCTTCCCTCAAACGTCTTCAGCGTTTTCATGTAGTTTTGTATTCTTTACTTTACTTATTTCTTTTATTAATCTGGGATGTTTGTTCACGAGCTGCTTCAATGGAGGTTCTTGTTTGCCTGACAAGGAGAAGGAAACTTTTTAATTTTATGCTTGTGTCTACTACCTTGGTCTGGAGACAGATGTATTTTCCGCTGTTATTCCAAGTAATTAGTCGCAGTTGTTTTCGTCTCACACCTGCCGCACCCACTATTGTGCATTCTGTTTTGCATGGATGTCCTGATTGACCAGTTATTAGTATTTATACTCTCCGCTGTCTCTTGAGTACCATTCACGCTCGTGGTTCCATACAGTTTATTCATCTTTCTGGTTTACGCCCCCCACCCTCCCCTCCCCCTCCCGTTTACTACAGGTCTCGTCATTGCTTTTATCTTTCAGGCCGTAGAGACGCTTCTGGCGACTTCTTTCGCTGTTTCAAATGCGGCAAATTTGGACACTGGGCCAAGGACTGTAGATCCATGTTCTGGCCGGGAAGTTACCAGTCCCCTAGCTACAATTCTTGCCCTGGAATCTCCTACAACAAGCCAACCGCAGCCCAATCAACCCAACCAAAGCAATGAAGATGACTTGGCGCAGGTAGATCAAATTACACAGAATTACGAACTTGAAAGCGGACATTCATCAAGTGTTAAGGGTAATTTGAAGAATAATTTAGGTTTCTGGAGATCTATAGGTGCTACGGATTTTATTTTGTCTATTATTGAAAACGGCTGCAGGCTGCCGTTCATCAGTTTTCCGTTGGCCGTAAAGCTAAGAAATAATAAGTCAGCTCGACTTCATGCTGATTTTGTGGACCAAGCTGTTCTTGAGCTTGTTAACTCTGGTCGGGTGCGTATGGTTAATGAGCAGCCTTTTGTTGTAAATCCCTTGTCAGTTTCTATACAGCCATGTGGTAAAAAGAGGTTAATTCTTGATTTGCGCCATGTCAATAAGTCATTAATTAAGCAAAGCGTTAAGTACGAGGACTGGAAAATTGCTATGGCTTATTTTGCGAAAGACGCGTACATGTTTTCCTTTGATTTAAAAAGCGGTTATCACCATATCGACATTGCGCAAGAGCACCAAACTTTTCTGGGGTTTTCATGGCGGGCGTCTGATTCCATTAATGAAGTATTTTATGTTTTCACTGTGCTCCCGTTCGGTCTTTCCTCTGCCCCTTATATTTTCACAAAGGTTTTGAAGCCTTTAGAAAAGTATTGGAGAATACAGGGTCTTTGTATAGCCATCTTCTTGGACGATGGTTGGGCGATTGTTCAGGATAAAGAAAGTTGTCGCACTAAGGCCCTAGCTGTAAGGGGGGATTTGTATAACGCGGGTTTTGTCGTTAACGAAGACAAATCGGTATGGGAACCCACCCAAGTATTGGACTGGTTGGGTATAACCTGGAATTCTGCACTGGGTACTTTAAAAATTGTAGAAAGAAGAATTCTTAAGGTCATCAATACAATTGATCATATTATTGAAGCCGATTTCAAAGTGTCTGCCAGAGAGTTGGCCTCCTTCACAGGTCAAATTATTTCCACCGGGCCTGTAGTTGGTAACATTGGCAGGATAATGACCAGACATTGTGTCTTGTCCACCTTGTGCAAAGATAACTGGGATTCTATATTCCGTCTCGACGATTACTGCAAGGAAGAACCGTATTTTTGGAAGGAAAATATGGTTAGTATCAACTCTAGGTATTGCTTTGTAAGTAAAGATCCTAGTTATTTTGTATATTCGGATGCCAGTGCTACCGGAGTTGGAGCAATTATTGACTTTAACAATGATTTTGTGTGCCACAAAATGTGGTCGGAGAACGAGAGAGTTCAAAGTTCAACGTGGAGGGAGTTGTCTGTTGTCTGTCTGTCTGAGTTGTCTGAGGGAGTTTTCATTGCAATCATTTGACTCAGTGTTGGAAGGATCACACGTTAAGTGGTTTACTGATAGCCAAGCAGCTGCCAAGATTGTTGAAGTGGACAGCATGAAATTAGGTTTGCATAAGATGGCCCGAAGGATTTTTGATATTTGTATTCGATCGGTGATTCATTTAGAAGTGCAATGGATCCCTCGCACTTCGAATCAGCAAGCTGATTATATAAGTCGTTTAATTGATACTGATGATTGGCAAATTACCGAAGAATTTTTTCTTTTTCTTGATGGCCAGTGGGGCCCGCATAGTGTTGATTGTTTTGCCAATTATTATAATCACAAGCTCCCCAAATATTTTTCGAGGTTTTGGAACCCCAATACTTCTGGTGTTGATTTTTTCTTTCAGCCTCTTCGAGGAGAAAATTGCCTAGTAGTCCCTCCAGTTGGTATCGTCCCACGTGTATTACATTATTTGAAATCTCAGCGGGCCGTTGGTGCGCTCGTTGTACCTCTTTGGCCTTCGGCTCTTTTTTGGCCTTTAATTACACACAAGTATAGTAGTTATCTTGTGGCTCACAGTATTCATATCGGGAATGAGGTTCTAACCCGCGGAAGAAACCTTAATTCGCTCTTAGGGTCTGGTCTTTTCACAGGAAATATTATTGCCTTTAGATTGAAATTTACTGAGTAATTTATTGGACGATGTGTCCATTAGCCTAATGATTATTTACATTTGGTGGCGCTGGCCAAAGCAATATGTTGTTTATCTATGTGGCACTGGCCTAATTAATAGTCTGTCATTTCATGTGGCGCTGTCTTAAACAGCGTGTAGTTGATTTATGTGGCGCTGGCCCAATCAATGGTTTTTTGATTTACGGGGCACTGGTCCATTCAATAGTCTATCGTCTTATGTGGCACTGGCCCCAACAATGATCGATTTTTATGCGGCTCTTTTTTGTTCTTTTATTATATATGTTTTGTTCTTGTCTTTCCAGGTAATCTTAACAAGTAATTCCTGGAAAGGCTTTCAACAATTTTCTTCAATCAACGTTTATGAGGTTTTAGAAGTTATGTTGAAGTCCAGGGCGGATACATCTACTAAAACCTACGTTCGCGTTATTAGAAAGTTCTTGGAGTGGTCTAAAAGTAGACATTTCAACATGCAGTTACCTTTTCCCCTTAGTGTTGTTTCTCTATATTTATTTGAAGTTCAGCAGTCTTGCACCTCTAGTTCCTTAGTAATTTTAGCCCATGCTGCCCTTAAATGGTTACATTCTTTTGTCCCTAGTTTGGATCGTAATCCTTTGGATAGTGAATTTTGCAGGAATATTATCGAATCTGCTAAACGCCAGAAATCACAGCCAGTTATGAAAAACAAGCCTATTACCACAGACATCATAAGGAGTATTTTAGATACTCATAACAAGAAAGATGCTAATTTAAAGAATCTTCGTATCGCTGCGTTATGCTCTTTAGCTTTTGCAGGATTTTTTCGTTACCACGAATTATGCAATATTGTTCCTAAGCATATTGAATTTCACAGCGATTATATAAGAATCTTTGTACCTCGTAGTAAGACAGATGTTTATAGGGAAGGGAATTTCGTCTTTATTAGTGCATCCAGGTCTAAGTACTGTCCTGCTGGTGTACGTTCTTCAACGGTATTTAGATTTATCTGGTATTGACTTATGTAGTTCTCTCCCTTTATTTAGACCGCTTGTTTTTCACCGTAGTAGTTCTAGCTATACCCTGAGACGTGGAAAGATTTCTTATACTACTTGTAGAGATATCTTAAGGGATACCTTAAGTCAGCTGGGCCTCAACCCTAGTGATTATGGTCTTCATAGTTTAAGATCCGGTGGTATTACATCTGCGGTACGTAATAGTAGTAACTCGATTCCAGAAAGACTTCTTAAAATACATGGTAGATGGAAATCTGATTCTGCCAAGGATATGTATGTTGAAGAAAGCCTTGAAAACAGGTTACAAGTAACTAAGTATTTAGGTTTGTAATGCATTATCGAGCGTATATTAATTTCTCCATACAGTAGTATGTAAAAAATTGTAAAAAAAAACAAAAAAACAAACAAACAAACAAACAACAACAACAACAACTTTGTAATTTCTTTCTTTTGCAGTCCACTCTATATTAGTAACTATCTGTCTTATAATAAACTGTTTTGGATCCGCTTGCGCATCCTACCATATTTCTCGTGTGATTTGTTTGTATTACGGGAATTTAAGGGTAAAATGATTTACGTTCGTTTGAGCGAAGCGAATTAGAACGTAAATGTAAAATTAAACTGGGTAGTAATGACATGACCGTAATGAAACACAATTAAAAGGTAATTACATTTATTATTATCATGGTGCCCTTCTTGTTTTTACATGTTTTACCAGGATCTTCTGCGTCGGTTGCAAAATATGACAAGCTCTTTGCCCAAAGTTCTTACCTGAAAAGTTGAATAAACAAGCAATATTGACCGTGAAACTGGCAAAAGTTCAATTAAGTCCTTACACTACTTAAAAATAATATTACAGTTAAGAGCCAGTTCTTGTAAATACCGAGAATGAGATGACAGTCGCGAAATTTTCGATTTCTTCATATTTTGCCCAAATAACCTCTATAGTGAGTTGTTTTCGAAAATACCATTCAAAAGTCCTGAAGCGCTTCAGTTTTTTCGAAATCGAGGAAAGTTTGAAAATGGCCATTTTACCTGCCTGACGCCGCCGAAAATGGCCGAAAATTGTGCATTTTCTTTTCGCTCGTACAGATCAACGCGATGATATCTATCAATATACTTTGGGTAGCTCATAGTGCATGTCTTGCTGTTTCTAAAGCATTAATTTGATTAGCAAAACCTCCAAGTTTAAAAATATTTTAGGCCGATACAAGTACCTTCATCGAAGCGCGTGAGCGAAATGGCTAATTTTAGCTAATTTCAATACCATCAAAAGCCCACTGGTACATTGAATTTGAAGTCGAAACTAAAATTTTCTGAAAGCCCATACTCTATATTATGTTGTGTAAAAGTCTCTTCCGCGGCCCGAAAAAACTAACCCGTCGAGAGACATAAACGTGTGGTACATTTTTGTAAATTCGTCATTCCTGAAACCAACATGGAACTTGGTCAGCTACCTTCATCAAGAACAAAAATAAGCGAATGGAAACCTTTTTCGTCAATAAGGATACTTGTAATGTTTTTTTCTTCCTTTCAGATTGACCAAATGATTAACTTTTGCAAACATTTGCAGTTAAATCAAAATAGACGCTGCTTTTGGTACATTGTAATGTTATGCAAATTTATTTCGATCACCGGAACGCGCATATCGCCCGAAACTGATTTTCCTTCCGCCTACTGTATGTTTCTTTTTGAAGGATACAACTGTAACACACATTATTCGTTCAATATCGGCAGTTTTAACTTTTGTGGAACCCCATGGCCACAGCCAAACTTGACTTCAAGTAAGAAAACATTTTGAAACGTGAAGTGTGAGTAAACAATCGATTACAGTTGCATCCATCATGTTTGGTGTAAATATTCGAACACAACCATTTCATGCAAACAGGTACACTCTACTTTAAAAATAACCGTCTCATCGCAGCATTTCTTGAAATCCTGGTCTGAGACCAGGTAATGCCGATAACAAAGCGCGAGCAGTTGACGAAACTTCATGATCAACTGTCGAAACGTTGTACTCGTGGAATAAGCAAGATGATTCAACCTTTGTATTTCTTACCCGTGTGCTTGCAATTCTTATGGATACAATTGCCCCTGTCTGTTACCACCAGATTTACAGATGAATCGTTCGTTTCCTATCACTTAATATGACACATACCTCTGAATAAAACACATACTGTGACATCATTTTCCTTGGAGTGTTCCAACAGTCGTCCGCGGCCACTTACAAAACGTAAGCAGCAAGACAGAAAAACCACAAAGGCTTCTTCGTCAATAGCACTACGCTGTCCAGATTTCTTTCTTACAAAGTTTCCAGACTTCGCTCTCTTTTAAAATTTCAAGACTTCGCAATTCTGTTGGCCAGTCCGAATAACTGTCATGGTGTTAGTTGAGGAAGTTCTTGACTTTGTTTGGTGGTCCCAGTTCAGACCATCCGGCAAATGTAGATTGCATGACAGACGGCCACTTGCAAAGTGTCCAAAGTGGGTGAAGATGGCGGCCAGGGAAACTGTTTGCTCGTGCAAGTAACGTGGTTCGCACTGTCAGCCTAAATAAACAATTTTGGATGAAATTGAAGGATGTAGGGTGGAGGGGGTGTTGTTTAATTCTGCAAGAGGACAGAACTCGACGAACTGACAGAGCCGTCCGCGGGTCCTACTATCACGGCATGTCTACATAGATTAATGGAAAGTATTACCGCGTTCACAAAAGTTGTGCAAACACCTTTCCTCTTTACCTTTAAAATACATGTTTGTCGTTCGTCCTTTTTGAATAGAAATGCACCGGTGATAGAGCTGGAATACAAAAAGGACAAAGGAGGCCTAGAGGGCATCAGATCTTAGATACGCGTTGTGGGTTTACATACATATTCACCCCTGTTGCCTTCTGCTAAACTATATACACAATAATATGGGCGCTTTCCAGAAATCGGACACTCAGAAGAGCTAAAATTTTCCTTTATTTTACCTTGAGAATTCACAATTATTGACCTAGCGAACTTCCCATTAATAATTAGGCGGTATAAAATAGTTAGGCATTATGTATAGCTGGTTTTCACATGACGTCACCAAAATTCAAACTACAAAACTATTGATCCTCCTGAGATTTTACTTTAATGATCTATAAGAGCAGCTGAAAACTAATATTCATACAAAGTTTCGCTCCGAATGGGTTCTTGGTTTTGTGATACACTACGCTTGAATTTCGAAGCTTTTGCGTGACGCGACATTTACATGACGGCGTCATGATGGTTAAAAAAGTGACTTATTTCGGGGAATTTGGCTATCTGAACAATTCATGTCTTAGAAAAAGTATTATTTTAATGTTTTAGAGTTCCTCGAGGGATAAATTCACGCTTTTGTAGCAAAACTCAGTGACAGATATTTCTGTTGGTTTCCGGCCGCCATGTTGGTGCCCATACGGATGGCGTCTCCATGCAAATCTCTATAAATTTGGGTAAAAAATCTCTCCGCATATCTTGCATAAGAAAAATTGCTGTGACCAGAATCTTGGCGAGAGTCTTTGCATATTTACTTTCTTTCATTTCCTAGATTCTGGACTTAATCTATTGAACGGTTTTGATTTTTATTTTGATCTATTTTGAATGACCTGACATTGAAAACCAACAATTGTAGCCATATTTTGCGCATTTCAGAGGCAAAAATAAGAGCGAATGTATGAGTTCACCGTGTAGAGGTGACCGTTAGTGGAGGTTCAACTGTACAGTTTATATAGGTTTAAAAAAGAACCGGTAACAGGAGTGAATATGTACGTAAATTCTCAACACGTACCCATTTAAGACTAGTGCCTCTTAGGCCTTCTTTTTCCATCCCAGTCATGTCCCTGGTGCATTTCTATACCAAAATCCTGGAGCAATATACCTGTATTTTAAAGTTCAATAGGAAGGGTGGGTTTTTTTTTTTTATTAACGGTAATAAAGTCGAAACTTTCTACAACGGCCACCTTGGGGACAGAGGAAAGTCGCCGTTATGGAGCGGTATCAGTAGGGGTGAAATATGACACCGATATTTTCTTGGGTTTCAACATTTTTATCTTAAAAAAGGCTTAGTGTAACATGTAAATTCGTAATACAATCAAAATATATCAATAGGACAGAAACCAAACAGAAATAGAGACCAAAGACCTGCGGCATGGATCAAGTTTCGTGACCAGGTCCAATAAAAAATGGGGTTTTGTGGACAGCGTTCGTCAGTTGTTGATTAACTGGCCGTTGTGAAGAGGTTTCTTTGGCAGTTGGGACGTGCTTCAGTAACTGTTACTTTTGTGGAGAGGTGGCCGTTGTAGAGAGATTAGAATAAGAGTGACCGTCCGCCGGAATGAAAAAAGTGGCCGTTGCAGAGAGGTGGTCCTTTGTGGAGAAGTGGTTGTGCAGGTTCGACTGTGGTTTCCATTTTTTTACGCAGACATAGAATAAATACCCTGCCTACACGAGGTGAGCAAGGAGCAGTTTGGATTCCCTGTCCACGCTCCCCGGGGCGGGGGAGCTCGTCGTACCTTTTAGGCGTTAAAAATGAAGTTTTAGTAGCCCTCAGGGTGTTGAGCCTCGAAAGGTCCAAAGCAGGAGCTTTTGCGATGCCTTTTAAGGTATTGAGCCGAAACAGGAGACATAATCGGGGAAGGAGACCGTAAGCGCGCGCCATTTCTAGTATTGGGGTTGTCCCCATGATATGGGACAATAATTCTATTTTTAGAACAAATTGCGCCATCGCCTGCGGCACACCCGCTACATCCTACGAGGATATTTGCGGATGTCGCGCGAGGGAAATGGCGTCCGAAATTCCCGAAATTTTTCATGTTTTTGGCCCACAACTCATCGCGTTTACGTCTGTTGGAATTTTGCTTAAGTATTTTCGTCGTAAGTTTCTCCAGTTTGAGTGAAGTAAGACAGTGTCGAATTTAGGTATGTTCCGCTTTAAGAGCATGTCCACCAGAGGACCAGGCAGAGGTGATACATGCCATCTCACCGATTTCAGTGAAACTTGGCCAGACTGAAGGGCATACCCAATAACTCAAAAAGCCAAAACGGTTTCAAAATTGCAATTTTCCGGGGGGAGTTACACCACCCCCCCTACTTTTTTCACATAAATTTCCTTAAATACTACACTAAATGAGGGTAAAAGTAGGGGGCTCTTAAACCTGAGCAATTCATCCAATTCAATTGTGGCTATACATGAGTGTAGATTAGTCCTACGTGAGTTATGTACGGGAGTTTCATGTAATTTGATTGATTACCTGTCAATCAATGTAAGCTAATAACTACCCATGTAAAATGGCATAGCAAAGTATGGTGATTTTGAGGCCAAGTATCTCCTGTGGCCAAGTCCCTCCCAAAGAGATATCTATACCACGGTTCAGTTCCACCTTTGGTCTGTACGAATTATCAAAAAAAATTTTGGGACCTGCCATTTTTTGTTCGCAGATCGAGCTCAAACCCTGCACATCTTGCACAAAATTTTAGTTTAATGACTGACATCGTAAAAGTTCTTGCATAAACCGCACCCGTAGATTAGCCATAACCCCAAGATGGAAGCTCAAATATTGAAAAGCAACGTAAAGACAATAAAGTTTGAAGTTCCAGTGAAGTTCTAATTGGTATAAAAACAAAGACAACCAAGTGCGGTTTCAGAACACTGATATAGCGGCTGTTGCGAGCCTTCAAATGCATTTAAAGGTCTTTAGATAACAAATTTTCACTTGTTATACCTTCTCGTCCTCCTAATTCACTCTTCGTAGACTTGAGATTTTCTCTTGATAACATGATCGCTTCGCCGGAACACTCCATGACATTAAACTTCGTACACCATATCGAAACGATACGAATTAGTGCTTAGTAGCCAAGCTTTGAAATGTGGAGAGGAATCCGGGCATCACAACACACAAGAGGACACCTATTTACTTTAGTGGGATACTACGTACTATCAAGATCTTTGAACGACTACAGCAGGAGAAAAACTTCACACAGACGAGTAGTTGGATAATCCAATGGATAAATGTTGCTGTAAAAGTGACAGCAGTCGCAGCTAAACTAGAAGAACTAATAATGATAATTATTTACAATGCTAATAATTTTATCAAAAAGGATCAACAGTGCATTATAATTCTCAAATATTAAATATTTTAACGCTAATTGGGCATATACTCATCTCTTCTGCAGTTAATGAGCTGTGTAACCAAAGGCATGTATTCCTCATCTGCCTCTTCAAAACTCTCCTTTCAAAAATCGACTCGGAAATCTCTTGGAACCGTATCTACGTATAAAATACTTTTGTGTTACCATAACAAACTAATAGATAACTGAGTACACATGTGTAATACCTCACTTGATGGTTCTTCCGGTGGTAACAAGAATCGCACGTGCGCTTGTGGTCAACAATGGTGCTGTCAGCCTTCTCCATGGGTAGGTCTGCTGAACTTTGTTCCTCTCTCTGCTCCTGGGGCGGTGAAGCATTTGCTACGAATTTCATGGCAGCTTGATGTTTCCCACGACAAATTCTAGAAATACCTGTGTTCATAGAATATGACATCATTTATTTGTAAGGCCAGATTTTCTCCGCTTTCTCGAACACCGACTGGTAATCGAGCTTATAATTCTTGAAAACAAATCAAGGTAGGAATTCGCACTTTAGCTGGATTCGAAGATAAAGCGACAAAGCAGTTTACCTGCTCCAATGGGGACAACAACATTCCATTTATTCTTGATTTCCTTTGACATTCGCAGGTTAACACCCCTCTCCCTCTTACCCTTACGATTTCCATGGAGTGGATGCTGACATTTTATCGAGGCCGTGAACTTGACGCCTAACTGATCCCGGTGTTTTGGACAAATTGTGAAGTCACGGCCGCCTTCATCAAACAACCCCACGCGTGCAAAAATTAGTTCTTTCTCAGCCGGGAAGAGACACTTGTTTGGGATACAGAGATTTGTCGAAGATGAGCACTTATATCTCTAGCAAGAGCTCAGAGGAAGAAGCTCGTTTCCTTGGGATGAAATATCGCAGTGAGAGTCACAGTACGAGGCAAAGGGACAGGAAAGATTAGACATTGTTTTCACAACGTAAAGGTCACGAAGAAAATGACTTTGTTGTGCCAAGGTCCCAGTTACAATCGCAGACAAAGTTGTTTACTTTTCAGTGTAGACGTAATTATTTGGCGCACGAAACATCACAGTTCCTGTTTCGCTGAAGTTTTTAAACAATAAGTTCAAGAACAATTTCACAAAAATATATTTAATAATAGTCGTTAAGAAATGCTGTTAAAAAGAAAAAGGAAAGGTACTTTGAAATAAACAAGGCGAGGAGGTGTTTTATTTAAACTGAAAATGGGCAGTAACTATGAATGTCCGTAATTTTCTGTCTCGGCTTATTGGAGTAATAGTTTTCTGAATTTTTTTCAGGGAATGTCGGGTTAATTTCTTTTTCCAAGTTCAGGGTCATGAAATTGTTCTTGAACTTAGTATTCAAAAACTTCGGTGAAACATGAACTGGGATATTTCGTGACGCCAGATAATTATCTTTGCGCCAAAAAGTAAACAAAGCAAGAAACCTCGGCGCATCAGTGGAAATGTTTACAGTAGGAATAGTAATTTATTTCCCCCTTTCAATCAATTTTTTTGCCCGTCAGAAACGCAAATGTTTTGGGGAAATGCTAACATTTTTTTTCGTTTTATGCTGTGATGTTCTCAAGTCTCTCAGTGAACGTGCAAACGATATAACACACGTGAAAATTATCGCTCGGCTCATACACGTTATGTATGCGTAATAACACTGTGCGGTATTGAAAAATAATTTTTTCCTTGGGTAAGTCGGCCTTAATGTATATTTTTCTTTAATTGTTATTTCCAGTGAATTTTAGAGGGGGTCGGTAAGGGGGGTAAGTAGGGGGTCAGTTGACCAGGGGTCAGTGTTTTGTCGTAGCCCCTCTATTATGCGTTGTGAAGCCCAGACTCCTCTCCACATTTCAAAGCTTGGCTACTAAGCACTAATTCGTATCGTTTCGATATGGTGTACGAAGTTTAATGTCATGGAGTGTTCCGGCGAAGCGATAATGTTATCAAGAGAAAATCTCAAGTTTACGAAGAGTGAATTAGGAAGACGAGAAGGTATAACAAGTGAAAATTTGTTATCTAAAGACCTTTAAATGCATTTGAAGGCTCGCAACAGCCGCTATATCAGTGTTCTGAAACCGCACTTGGTTGTCTTTGTTTTTATACCAATTAGAACTTCACTGGAACTTCAAACTTTATTGTCTTTACGTTGCTTTTCAATATTTGAGCTTCCATCTTGGGGTTATGGCTAATCTACGGGTGCGGTTTATGCAAGAACTTTTACGATGTCAGTCATTAACCTAAATTTTGTGCAAGATGTGCAGGGTTTGAGCTCGATCTGCGAACAAAAAATGGCAGGTCCCAAAATTTTTTTTGATAATTCGTACAGACCAAAGGTGGAACTGAACCGTGGTATAGATATCTCTTTGGGAGGGACTTGGCCACAGGAGATACTTGGCCTCAAAATCACCATACTTTGCTATGCCATTTTACATGGGTAGTTATTAGCTTACATTGATTGACAGGTAATCAATCAAATTACATGAAACTCCCGTACATAACTCACGTAGGACTAATCTACACTCATGTATAGCCACAATTGAATTGGATGAATTGCTCAGGTTTAAGAGCCCCCTACTTTTACCCTCATTTAGTGTAGTATTTAAGGAAATTTATGTGAAAAAAGTAGGGGGGGTGGTGTAACTCCCCCCGGAAAATTGCAATTTTGAAACCGTTTTGGCTTTTTGAGTTATTGGGTATGCCCTTCAATCTGGCCAAGTTTCACTGAAATCGGTGAGATGGCATGTATCACCTCTGCCTGGTCCTCTTGTGGACATGCTCTTAAGCTTATATATATCGCTGACCAAGTTGTGTTCCGACGGATGCTTCTTTTACATGAGCTGTACATTACTCCACTTTAAATTTCACATATGTCGAAGATTAACAGCTTTTCCATTACACAGCAAAAAACTAGCTGGACATATTTAGATATAGCAGACCTTCAGGACTTCATAGTTTCCTAGTTAGCTCCTCTTGCCACTCGTTTGCGAGGAATTTGTCAATCTATCGCGACCGAAAAGTAAAACAAAATAATTGCTAGGTTGAGTTTCGCTTGAATTGTAAGCAACGCTTGACGTTTCATCGAGGCCCAATAACTTTACGTCCGTAGATACTGCTCAGTTTTATTCGTGTAAAAATCCAGTAAATTCTCTGTTGTCGTTGAATGAGAGCGCCCGCCGATGCGTGTTTTGTACAGTCAGTAAACATGACAAATTGTACTTCCGCCGCACTTTCGTGTGAAAGCGTACATCGAACTCAAACAAAACTCTATAGTTTTTAAATATGTTTAAGATTGATAAATGTGTGAATAAAGCAGAAATAATCAGCCAAGTTACGATGACGCTTTCTTTAATCAACTTGGAATAACGATTTCGATTTTGTTGATCGAGTTATCAAAACTCCTTGTCTATTTTCATTTTCGCAGTGTAAAACTTCACTATGCTTATGTTGAAGAAACACACATGATGTTAGTAGCCTTCTTTGCGTTCGTGAAATTTGTTGCAGCATCTCAGCACAAAGGATAACGAAAGAAATCTTTGTCAAGATTTGTTGACAATTGAAAACACCGACTCGGATTTGAAAGTGCACGAGCTGCACTATGCAAATGAGCTAACTGCACGCGTCAAACTTTCCTTTCAAAAACTTTTGCAAACTCACCAAACAAGCAGAAACAATAAGAAACCATCAAAAAAGGTTTTGGTTATGATTAACCATTGTCTGAGAAACTCACAAGTTAACTCGATACCAGAATAGAGCGTTTTCTTGCTATATTCTTAAGTCAGAACAAACGCAAAAACATACGCGTAAGCTTACAACTAGCGTGAGCAGATCTTATTATTCATTCCAAGCGCGAGATTAAAGTCTTGTTTTCGACCCTGAAAAACCCACCTTTTTCGTTAGCTCAGAGCATAAAACTACATATAAGCGCCCTGGTTCGTATTCCCTGCCTTATTCCCTGCCATCGCTGTGAAAAATACGCAAGAGAATCTCTCAACTCTCACTATTTGATCACGCAACGTGACAACATCCACGCGAGAGCCCTCGACATGTGCGTGAATCCGCGCGGATATATGACGTCAGGATGGCGCAATTTGTTATAAAAAGAGAAAAATTATCCCATATCATAGGTGCGCGCGAATCCCGAGACTTACGGTCTCCGTCCCCGATTATGGCTCCTGGCCGAAAAAAATATGACGCGGGGAGATAATTTGTTATGTAAGAATTGGTATCTTTTAGAGGAGAAAAACAGGATCTTGGTACCTCTTAGGGGATCTTAGAGGATCAAAATTTTTGAGAAGCACCCCCGTCCTTCTTATATGGGTGTTCCTCTCCCCTCGAGGTCTACGTCGCCATCTTCACTCACTTTGCAAAACGTCAGATATCGAGATATTTAGTACAGTGGCCGATTGTCACGCAATCCACATTTGCCTAATTGTGCGAACCGGGACCACCAAACAAAGGCAAGTAATTACTCAACTAACGCCATGACCGTTATTCGGACTGGCCAACAGAACGGCGAAGTCTTGAAATTTTAAAAGAGAGCGAAGTCTGGAAACTTTGTAAGAAAGAAATCTGGACAGCGTAGTGTTATTGACGAAGAAGCCTTTGTGGTTTTTCTGTCTTGCTGCTTACGTTTTGTAAGTGGCCGCGGAGACTATTGGAACACTCCAAGGAAAATGATGTCACAGTATGTGTTTTATTCAGAGGTATGTGTCATATTAAGTGATAGGAAACGAACGATTCATCTGTAAATCTGGTGGTAACAGACAGGGGCAATTGTATCCATAAGAATTGCAAGCACACGGGTAAGAAATACAAAGGTTGAATCATCTTGCTTATTCCACGAGTACAACGTTTCGACAGTTGATCATGAAGTTTCGTCAACTGCTCGCGCTTTGTTATCGGCATTACCTGGTCTCAGACCAGGATTTCAAGAAATGCTGCGATAAGACGGTTATTTTTAAAGTAGAGTGTACCTGTTTACTTGAAGTCAAGTTTGGCTGTGGCCATGGGTGTTCCACAAAAGTTAAAACTGCCGATATTGAACGAATAATGTGTGCTACAGTTGTATCCTTCAAAAAGAAACATACAGTAGGCGGAAGGAAAATCAGTTTCGGGCGATATGCGCGTTCCGGTGATCGAAATAAATTTGCATAACATTACAATGTACCAAAAGCAGCGTCTATTTTGATTTAACTGCAAATGCTTGCAAAAGTTAATCATTTGGTCAATCTAAAAGGAAAAAAAAACATTACAAGTATTCCTATTGACGAAAAAGGTTTCCATTCGCTCATTTTTGTTCTTGATGAAGGTAGCTGACCAAGTTCCATGTTGGTTTCAGGAATGACGAATTTACAAAAATGTACCACACGTTTATGTCTCTCGACGGATTAGTTTTTTCGGGCTGCGGAAGAGACTTTTACACAACATAATATAGAGTATGGGCTTTCAGAAAATTTTAGTTTCGACTTCAAATTCAATGTACCAGTGGGCTTTTGATGGTATTGAAATTAGCTAAGATTAGCCATTTCGCTTATGAGCTTCGATGAAGGTACTTGTATCGGCCTAAAATACTTTTAAACTTGGAGGTTTTGCTAATCAAATTAATGCTTTAGAAACAGCAAGACATGCACTATGAGCTACCCAAAGTATATTGATAGATATCATCGCGTTGATCTGTACGAGCGAAAAGAAAATGCACAATTTTCAGCCATTTTCGGCGGCGTCAGGCAGCTAAAATGGCCATTTTCAAACTTTCCTCGATTTCGAAAAAACTGAAGCGCTTCAGGACCTTTGAATGGTATTTTCGAAAATAACTCACCACAGAGGTTATTTGGACAAAATATGAAGAAATCGAAAATTTCGCGACTGTCATCTCATTCTCGGTATTTACAGGAACTGGCTCTTAAAATCGTTTAAAAATCCAAGCGTTCGCCGACCTACGGCATCATCAGGAAAATTGACGGTGTAAAACTCAAAATCAAAGCTGGCGAAAAAGTCAGCTTTTGCACAGCACCTTTGAAACTGGGAGTGTCAACGCCTAGTACAGTCATTTCCAAATCACATGAAAATTAATCTAGCTCTGAAATATTTCTTTACTGATATGTACTCTATTGTTATATTTAACATGATTAGGTAGTCCGTAAAATTGGGTTAATCGAGGAAATTCATGCTACTACGTCATCGACACTCCGACGCTCAAATTGAGCGACGCTCAAACTACTTGCCAGATTCTGGGAGGAGACCTCACTATCATCAGACCTGAAGATGAGAATAACTTTGTTCTTGAGCTGTTAAAAGACCAAAAAACGGTACAAAAAGAGGGTGCCTGGCTTGGTCTTTAAAACCGTCGGCTGGATCATTATTCTGCACGGGCAAGAAATGAGTCAAACAACCCTTGTGAGAAATGTGCCCAAATATATGCGGATTTTTACAAAGCTGGAAAGTGGAATGACAAGAAATGTACTTTGTCTGCCGCAAACAAGAGTGAAGCCCCAGTTATCCTCTGTCAAAAAGGGCTCATGTGATGGCGAGGCCAGTATTTGGTCCTCATCTGGTAAAAGGGCCGAGGAAGACACATCACTCAGATATTCTCTAATTTAGCTGCGGAATATTTAGTCACCTGACGCGTTTAAACCAATTGCGCGCAAGCGAAAATATTTGATAGATTATAAGTTAAACAAATTGCCGTCAGTTTTTTATGCGTCTGCCCTCTTATTGATGATAAATTGCGTCATAACATTGTCAAAGTTGCTGTGGAACCACGAGCCGCAAGCGAGTGGTTTCACAGTAAGCATTGACAATGTTATGACGAAATTTATTATCAATAAGAGGACAGACGCATAAAAAACTGACGTCAATTTGCTTTTTACAATAACAAGACCCCAAAATGGTCAAAAGCGGGGAATAAATGAGGGGAAAAGACGCCGTAAACTTGCCGTCAACAAAGATAAGTGAATTTTACGCTAAATGACGCAAACGTTGTCGTTAGCTTTTCTCGCTTTTTGATTGGCTACTTACAAAAGTCCATAAAATCTCATTGGTTAAAACGTTGACAGTTTAACAGCTGAAAGTTAAACTTGAAAGCTTGCATGAATTAAAATTTTATCTGTCTGTACTCTTACTGATGATAAAATAAGCCAATCAGCGCGCGAGAAATTAGACAGTTATTGTAAAAAACGTTATTAATTGTTGCAATAAAGTGTAATTTGTGATAATCGGTATTAACATAAATTAATATTTTGCCGACAGGAAACAGAGAACTGGACGCGAGCGTAGTACGCCAAGGCTCGTGGTTTGTGCGTTTGTAAGAAGAGACGGTTGAGAAACTTGTGATATTCTTCGGTCAACCTTGCCACTAGCACTTTCGTATAAGGTTTATTTTATCGTCTAAATAGCGTTATCTGATTTCTCTTTCATTCTCCTTAAACCCCAAAGGTGGTGCCATTGCCTTTGGTCAGGGTTGAAATGGTCTCAATTTTTCCTAATAAGAGGATTTTAGGGTCTACGTGTCCAGCTTGGGCGAATGTAGGATGTCATTTTATTTATCTCTTATCCACTTTGATGATAGCTTATTGTCTCAATAGACCTCTTTACCTTGGGCAGTTTGTTTTCCCATTGCAGACCACGTGATGATACTCTTGAGAATTCTTGCTTTCAAATTTTTAAATAGTCGCATGTATATGAATGAAAAATTTTAAGATGAATGAAAGAAAAATTCTCTAGAGAATATCACGTGGTCTACAATGGGAAAACAAACCGCCCAAGCTAAAGAGTTCTATTAAAACAAATCTTAGGCCTGGCTGACCAACGCGCCCATGCCTCAACCTTTGAGTGTGTTTGGTTGTGTAGTGAACGCAAAATAAAAGCTAAGGAACATGTATCAACTGTCGAGGCCGTGTTTTCTTTCACTGGAACTGGGGGCTAGGAAAAGGTTGAGATTCCTCATTGCGTTATGTTGGGGCGCGCGTGACAATTTTTTAAGAGTTATCAGGGAGTCATAGGGTGCGTTCCTTTGGGCTGATCTGTATCAGGATCAGTGATCCAAGATCACTCGGATCATGGTGCATCAAAGGAACCGATGAATCCGTGACCAGAGTGGATTCATCGGTTCCTTTGATGCACCATGATCCAAGTGATCTAGGATCACTGATCCTGATCCAGATCACCCCAAAGGAACGCACCCATAGTCTGTTATTTTCAGCCAAATAAAAGTATCGCGACCACCGCAGTCACCAATTTTGCTGCATGAAATTTGGCATGCAGTCTTGTTTCAGGGCTCTAACTACGAAATGGATGATAAAAAGTTCCACTTGTTTTTACTTTGAAAAATACCGAGAAGGCCGATTTCGAGTGACCTTGGCGGCCAGCCAATGTGGCGGATCGAAGGAGTTCATCTTACTTAAGTGCTGGGTCTACCATCGACTTTTCTCGAAATTTATTGTTACAGATATAAAGAACTTTTGTATTTATCAAGAGAAATCCGAAAAATATTACGGTTTGACCGACCAACGGCCAAGAAATTTGAATGGAATTTTCGTCGCTTTGAATGGTCACAAATTTACCACAAATTAGAAGGCTGATAACTTCAATGTTATCTCTATTGATGTTACTGCTGTGTCTAACCTCGAACAAGTTAAATTTAAAATAGAGATGACATTGATAAGAATATTAACTTACCGAATGGAAAATATGAACACTTGTTAAACTATGGCTGCCGAAGATAACCGACCACCACCGTACTGATTACACAGACTGAAATCGACCAATCGTTCATGTCGTCTTAGGGACCCGAGTATTTCGTTTAACCATCAGGGTTCAAATGCGGATTATACACCATCTTGCAAATGTATTTATTTGCACTGCATTACAAAACAAATTATATTAAGAATTTACGCATAAATTTTCTGCTGTCCACCTATCACAATGAACTAATTTTCTCAGTCACATAAAAAAGCGAGTGATTTGACGTATCTCTATAATATCAAGAATATTATAGTTCGCACTGACTTTACATAGTGATGGGATTTACGAAAGTTTTGATGTTTTTCCTATTACAATCTACCGCTGTTTTCTCCACCGAAGAAAACTCTATATCTCGTTCATCATACTTTGAAATTTGAGAAAATAAGCAGCTTAAGGGTTACGTTGTTAAAAGGTTTGACTCTCCCAGTCTGATATCGTGCAGCCAACAATGTATGAGAAACGCTTGGTGTAGTTCTACAAACTACAAAATGTCATCCAAGAAGAACGGCAAAGGAACTTGTGAACTGAACAAGCACGACATCTCTCTCATCAACGAAAACATCAACTTTCATGATGAGCAGGGAGTCACTTACTCCATGATGCTGAAGGTAATTTGTATGAAGTAATTTTGGATTTGATCTAGCCTACCACAA